>NW_006400188.1:916080-926520 GCF_000299155.1 Elephantulus edwardii | reverse complement strand
CAGCAAAAAAAAAAAAAAAAAAAAGCAAACCACCAAAAACAAAATCCTCATAGAAACAGGTGCTTTCTGTCCATCGACGAGGATAAAAAGGAACGAGAATAAGGACATGTTGACTTGACGGGTGCCGGAAGCCCAGCAGTTGGGGAGACCCCGTCCCCTCCGTGTTCACAGTTAACTCCGCGGACGGCGAGTCGGATTGGCGATCAGACAGCTGTGTGTCCGGTCCTAAGGTGACCACGACCGCGTGGTCCCCGTCTCCGAGGCAGGCTTGGCGCTGAAGCAGAGTTGTGAGATCCTGAGTTTGGGGGAGTTCTTCGGACGTGAGGTGGGGGCTGGGCGCGTTAGGACAGGCTGGAGCGGGGCAGGGGCAGGATGCGCCCGTTCTTCTTGCCCCCGTTCATGTGGGTGTAGGGGATGTGTTCGTCATAGTTCCTCTTGAGGCTCAGCGAGGACCCGCCGTCCCGGCCCCCCACCTCGTCCCGCTGCAGGTGCGAGGAGCGGTCCAGCGGGACGCTCTCCATGTCCTCGAACTCCAGCTCCAGGTCCTCGCTCTCGGGCGCCTTGTTCTCCTCACTGTGGAAGAAGGACACCTCCGGGAAGCTGGGGTGCAGGTCGTCCTGGAGTTGGTCGACGATCTCAAGGAAAGTCGGCCGCATCTTGGGGTTGAACTGCCAGCACATGCGCATCAGGGTGATGCTGTGAGAAAGAGGGATAGGTCAGCGTGGGGGACAGGTCAGCATGGGGGACAGGCTGGCATGGAGGACAGGCTGGCGTGGGGGCAGGCCAGATTGGGGGGGACAGGCCGGCATGGGGGACAGGCCAGCATGGTGGGGGACAGGCCAGCGTGGGGGACAGGTCACTGTGGGGGACAGGTCAGCGTGGAGGGGGACAGGTCAGCGTGGGGTACAGGTCATTGTGGGGGACAGGTCATTGTGGAGGACAGGTCAGCATTGGGGAGAGGCCAGTGTGGGGGACAGGTCAGCATGGTGGGGAACAGTCCAGTGTGGGGGACAGGCCAGCACAGGGGACAGGTCGATGTGGGGAACAGCTCAGCAGGGGAGACAGGTCAGTGTTGGGGGAGGTCAGTGTGGAGGACAGGCCAGCACAGGGGGACACGTCAGTGTGGAGAACTGTTCAGAAGAGGGGATGTGTCTGTGTGGGGGACAGGTCTGTGGGGGGACAGGACAGTGAGTGTGGGAGGCATCCCAGCATTAGGGATCTGCCGAGAGGCCTCACCCCTGTGGCTGCCTGCCGGGCAGGCTGCTCACACCAGGTGGCACTCACGTGCCAGGGCACAGGGACGGCAATTCTACTGGTAGCACAAAGCAAGCCAGAGGGACTGTCCCCTTCGCAGGCCAGGCCAGTGAGGGCTTCTCCTGAGGCTGCCTGAGCTCAGCCCATTACCCTGGTTATATCCTTCGCTTCTCCATGGCTTGGTTCGTTCCATGACGTATATTTTGTTGCCTCTTGGTGGGGGGGATGGTTAAGCCAATCAAAACCAAAAAGTCAGCTCACTGCCCACAAGTCAGAAGCAATTAATTGCTAGCTAGCCCTCCCAGGTGTGTTCAGAGGCTGCAGACTGCTCATCTTTCTCCACGGGTGCATTCGAACCCCCTGCTTCGGAGCTGGTTACCCACGAGGTCACCTTTTTTTTTCTTTCTTTTTGTTAACTTAGAAGAACAGACACGATTTTAACTTGCAAGGACAGACCCTTCTTTAGCGGATTCTTAGCAATGCCAGTAAATTTTCCCATTGTCTAAGTGTGTGTGTGTCCAACCCGCTTTGTCCTTTAGTGAAGATTTTTTATAAAAAAGCAACTTTTGGAAGACATAAAAATTATGTTTGATGAAACTTCACGTGTCTAAGAAATAGACAGAACATGAGCTGCTCCCCCACCCCAGCTCCACTCTCCTGAGACAACCACAGTTCCAGGGTTCTCGAATAAACTTCCTAAGAGATGATGCAAGGACAAGCATTCCTATAAAAGGCAGGAGACTCAAATAAGGCAGGCAGATAAAGACAGAACGTGCCAGTGTGTGCGTGCACACAAAAAAGCTGGCTTTGCAAACACACACATCAGTACAAAGCACGAGCATAAAGCTGGGAAATGCAAATATAAACCTAAGTGAAGACATGAGCTGTGCAAACATACAAACATGTAAAGATGTGATAGGCGAACACAAACACGCATAAAGAATTGGAGGAAAGACGCAGGCATATGTGTCAAACGATGCTATGCAAATAGAGGCATGTAAGTAAGGAGATGATACAAACACAGCATGCAGGGAAGGACAGGCTGTGCAAACAGACACACAGACAGAGACAAGATGTGCAAATAACAAGTGTGCGTAAGGAGGAGGAGCAGTTATAAGCAGGCGTGTACGGTTAGGTACTGATGGAAACACAGGAGGCGTCTGTGCAAAGAGCAGGGCTGCTTCGCCATCCCCACAGAACCCACTCCCTGCTACTCACACTTGATCCGGACAGTTTTCCGGCTGATCCAGATACCCCCCATCCATGACAAACTTTAACACCTGCTCGTTCGATAGACCTTGGTAAGGCTGCTCTGCCAAGCTGGTGATTTCCCAAAGGACCACGCCGAAGGACCTGAGTGCGACAGTGAGGGGAGTGACACAGAAGTCACAGAAAGGCACAGAGATACACACGTTCATGCACGGTGCACCCACGTTTACACTCAAGCACCTGGACTCATGCACACCCAATAATCACACGCACCCCCATATGTGTCTGTTTATTCACTCTGTTCCCACCTCACACTCTAATATACTCACCCACACGCACATCCAATACACATCCCCCAATACGTGTCTATTCACTGTTCCCACGTCCCACTCTAATATACTCATCTATGTGCACATCCAATACACACACCCCCAATATGTGTCTGTTTACTCACTCTGTTCCCACCTCACACTCTAATATACTCACCCACACGCACATCCAATACACATATGTACACATACAAGCATACACACACATCTGTTTAGTCACACTCTAATAGGCTCATACACATGCACACCCAATACACACATGTACACACACACACCCCCCTGTTTATTTACACTCTGTTCCCACAACACACACTGACACATTCACACATCTGCACACCCAATAGACACAGGCTCTCATGTGCATATATATCTCCGTTTACACACACTCACACTTATACATGTCCAATACAAACATGCACATACATACCCGGGCACTCACGCACATACATCAACATGCACAAACACATTTACAGGTGTGTCTACAGCACCCACGTTCACACTTAAGCATGTTCAGACACATGTGCACACACACACATCTATGCACACCTAGACAGTCACACTCAAACATGCTAATATGCACGCACACCCATTATATACACGAACACGTGTATACATCCACCTACATGTATGTACACACAGTCACAGGCAAACATATACATACCTGCACACACACATGTTGCTTACGAGTCATAGTGACCCTATGTACAAAAGCACTAAAGGCCGTTCTATCCTGTGCCAACCTCGCCTTCTCAAACACATTCATTCCCACCACTCCACTCACAGAATTGATCCATCTCATCGAGGGTCTTCCTCTCCTGCATCGTCCCTCCACTCTCCCAAACATGATGTCCCTCTCCAAGGACCAGTCCCTTCTTGCAACATGCCCAAAATATGTCAGACGAAGCTTCAGAATCCTTGACTCCAGGGAGCATTTTGGCTTCACCCTCTCCAGGACAAACCTGTTTGTTCTCCTAGCAGTCCATGGTATATTCAACACTCTTCTCCAGCACCACAGCTCAAAGGCATCAATTCTCTTTTTGTCATCCCTAGTCACTGTTTAATTCTCTGATGCATAGCACGTAATTGCGAAGACCATAGCCAGGATCAGGCGCACCTTAGTCTCTACACATACACACATATAAATAAGCACACAGGCACTCATACATGGCCCCACTCATATACATACACGCCCGTGTGTGTGCCAATGTACGTATATATTCACACATTCATGTGTAGACACAAATACAAACTACACATATCACATAGACATTATACACATGCAAATACACACGTGTACACACACACACACACACACACACACACACACACACACACTCTCTCTCTCTCTCTCTCTCTCTTCATTTACTAAGACTGCAGCTGACTGATTAGTGGAGCCATCCATGCACCGTGTACAGAGGCCTTGGAAACTGAGGTGACTGGGCCACGTCCTCAGCAGGGAGAGAAGGGGCATGAGGAAAGCACGCTCGGCTGCTTCACAGGAGTGTGGGACTGGGGGTGAGGGGACATGGGTGAGGGTCACATGAGGGGACTCATGCACGCACAACTCACCACATGTCAGAAGATGTGGTGAAGACGCCGTCCTTCAGTGACTCAGGGGCCATCCAGCGCACCGGGAGTAGGCCCTTGCCCCCTTTCCGGTAGTAATCAGTTTCATAGATGTCTCTGGTCATCCCAAAGTCTGACAACACACAGTTCATTGCTCTTAACCGTCAGCCTATGGCAGAAGCCCGCCATCCCCACCCCTCGTGGAGCCCGGAGGTGGTCTCATAGGGACAGAAGAACCACCAAGGGGAAAAGGGCAAGGCCCTGGCCTGCAGCTCGGAATCCCCTTCTCAACCATGCTTCCTTCTCTGAGATTGTGGGGACATGCTCCTGAACTTGGTTGTAACAAGACTACTTGTTATAAAGACTACTGCTCCCCCCTAGACAGGACCCCATTAATTGCAGGCTGCCCAGCCAGGAACCCTCCTCCCACCTGTTCCATGTTCAAGGCCACAGCAAGGCCTATCCATGTTCCCTCTGCAAAAAAACAAAACAAAACAAAAACAACACCCCAAAATCAAACCTACTCCCACTGAGTCCACTCTGATCCACAGCAACCATACAGGACAGAGCGGAACTGGGTTTCTACGATGTCCTCTTCATGGAAGCAGAGATGCCTTGCCCCTTTCCTGCTACTGGATTCAAACCACGGGCCTTTGGATTTGCAGGCAAGCACTTTAACCGCTCCCACCCCAGGGCTGTCTCTGCATCTCTCTCTAATACACCCACATCTCGCCAGTGCTTGGATTGCACCCAGGCTTCTCACTCATGTGTCACCTGCAGGATCCTTCCAACCCCACAGTCCTTCGACATCATACCACCCAAAAGAGGCCACTAGAAAGGGGAGCAGAACACTTCCTGTTTTCCGACAGGTGTGCAGGAAATGGATTTTGGGCTCATTAGTAGAAAAATCACGCTTATGTAAGCCAATGTCTTTGGGGATTATAACTAGGGGACTATGACCTCCTGTGTCCCATGCTTATGTATAGGATAATGCCTTTGGGATCAGAGATAGGATCCTATCACTTCCTGTGTCCTATGCTTACATAGGATGAAAAGCCTTAGGGGTTGCAAGTAGGATGACATCGTTTCCTGTCTCCCATTGGCTAAACAGGATACTATCTAAATGACTTCACAGGACATTCGAGATCCCCGTGGGACCAGTTCCGGTCCCTTTTCTCAGCCTCATGCTGCAGGCTCCTCCAACTCCCTCCACAATTCCAACCACATCAGCCTTGCTTCCAGCCCTGAGTCCTGGCATCACGCAGGCCAGCCTCTTCTCTCCCTGCAAGTCTCCTCTCATTGATCACTTCCCTGCTGGGGGCTTCCTGAGCCACCACGAGCCCTAGGTTTTCTCCCTCACAGAGCACTTGACTTCCTTCCAAGAGCTTTGCCTACTCTTCACGGCCTTGTAGGGTGCTCTGGTGGCCTCCCATGACTTTGGTGGGTGAAGAGCCACGTTGCCACCCCAAAGGCAAGTGGTTCAAATCCACCAGCTGCTCCATGAGAGGAAGATGGGCAATCTACCGCATGGTTAACAGGTCTGAAAACCCACTGGAAGGTCAGCTATGAGTCGGTTTTGACTTGATGGCAGCACTTAACAACGGTCTTGCATCTATCATGCTTAATCAGAAAAGACTGAAGTTGTCAAAGATTTAATTTTACTTGGATCTGCACGCAACACCCCATGGTAGCAGCAGTTAAGAAATCAAAAGCTGTGTTGCATTGAGCAAATCTGCTATTAAGTCCTTCTTTACAGCAATAAAGAGCAAAGATGCCATCAGTTAGAGACAAAGGTGCCTCTGTCTCAAGTCATGGTATTTTTAGCTGCTTCAAATGCATGTGAGAGCTGGATGATGAGTAAGGAAGGTCCAAGACCTGACACCTTTGAATTGTGGTGTTGGTGAAGAGTATCAAATATCCCACGAACTGCTAACAGAACAAGCAAGTCTGTCTTGGAGGAATTGGGACCAGACGCTTCTGGAGGTCAGGACGCTGAAATGTCATCTCAGGCTCCGGGAATGTTGTCAAGAGGGGCCAGTTCTTGGAAAAAAGGCATCAGAGCAGGACAAGGAGAGGTTCAGTGAAAAAGAGGAAGACCCTCAACTGTGACTGAAACAACAATGGGCTTTGGCACAGAGGAGATCCTGAGGGTGCCACACTCTAGCGGAATGTTTAGATCTGCAGTTGTTCATGGGGTAGTTGTTGTTGTTGTTATGTGCCGTCGAATCGCCTGTGACTCATAGCGACCCTATGTACAACAGCCCTTAACTCTGCTCTGTCCTGTGCCAATCGCACTGTCTCCGACACACCTACCCCCATTACCGCAGTCACTGAATCAATCCACCTCATAGAGGGTCTTCCCTTACTGCGCCGTCCCTCCACCCTCCCAAGCATGATGTTCCTCTCCAAGGACCTGTCCCTCCTTACAACATGTCCAAAGTATGTCAGACAAAGCCCCAGAATCCTTGCCTCCAAGGAGCAGTCTGGTTTTACCCTCTCCAGGATGATTCTGTTTGTTTTCCTAGCAGTCCATGGTACATTCAATACTCTTCTCCAGCACCACAGCTCAAAGGCATCAATTCTCCTTCTATCATGCCTAGTCATTGTCCAACTCTCTGATGCATAGCAAGTGATTGCAAAGACCATGGCCTATATCAGATGCACCTTAGTCTCCAGAGAGACACCATTGCTCTTCAGTACTTTGGAAAGGTCCCGAATAGCAGACTTTCCCATTGCAATACATCTTTTAATTTCCTGGCTGCTGGCCCCAAGAGTGTTGACTGTGGAGCCAAGCAACTAAAGCTGTGAACAATCTCAATCTCTTCACCATCCGTCCTGAGGAGTCATAACAACAAATCAGCATGGTTCAAACTTCCTGTGGTGCAGCTGGGTAGCCGAGGGCCATATATGGTTCCTGAGCTCTTACCATGTGGTCAGTGTGACCATTTAATTTCTTTTCATTGGTTCTAATGGCCATGTATGACCAGTGGCTACTGTTCTGGAGGGTACAGATACACTTAAGCAGTGTGAAGGCAGGAACAGGATGCCTTCCTCCCAGCTGGGTTGTTACCACCAACTGTAACATCTTACCCTAGAAAGCAGGCACTGAATAATGTCTGAAGACTTGAAGGAGTGAGCTAATGAATGAATGAGTGAATGCAAAGGAATGAGAGTCTCAAGACTTGGGTTTTCATCTCTCATCCCCCCGCACACCTTTTACATTGTTGGAGAACACTTTGCACTTATAGAAAATGCAAAACTCTCATTGCTGTCAAGTTGGAACCAATCCATAGCTGACCCTTCAGTGGGTTTTCAGAGGCTATCAATTGCCCAGGCAGAGAATGTCCACCTTTCTCCCACAGAACAGCTGAAGGATTTGAACTGCCTGCCTTTGGGTTGGCAGTCTAACTCCTTACCCACTAGGCCACCAGAGCTCCCTCAAAGTCAGAGAGTTGTTTTGCAATCCACCTTGGACTTCTTCAACCCCTCTGAGCAGAGAGCAGACTGACCTCCGATCTTGACGGTGAAGTCGTGGGCCACCATGCAGTTCCTCGCCGCGAGGTCCCGGTGAACGAACTTCTTGGCGTTCAAGTAGGCCATGCCATCGGCGATCTCCGCCGCCATCTGAATCATCTCTTGCAGGGTCGGGGGAGGGCGGCCAGGGTTGTTCTGAAGTTGCAACGGGTTCATGTTCAGGGACACGCGTGCCCTGGGCCAGGCGCAGAGGCCCTGCTGGGGTCCCTGAGGGGCAGCTCACCTCGGCCTCTGGGCGCAACGAGCGGAGGTAACTCTTGAGGTCTCCATGAGCCATCAGCTCCATCACCACCAGCGTCGGCTGACCTTTGGACACCACCCCCAAGAGGCGGACCTGCGGAACAAGGACGGGGTTCACTGTGGGCGGAATGCTGTCCTTGCAAATCCTCCCCTTTGGGAAGCTTTGTAAGGCTGATGGGGCGGAATAAGTGTGTCTGGAGACAGAAAAAGAGGGTGAGCAAGTGAGCAGAGGCTGGATGGGACGAAAGAAGGGCCGGCAGATGAAGAGCCCCAAAGGCCCAGGAGTCTGAAGCTGAAGGCCCAGGAACGACCCTGAGCTGACAGACTCTTCCACAGCCAGTGCTCCGAACTCAGACATCGTTCTGGTGGCTCCACCTCCACCTCCAAGGCAGGCGGTTCGAATCCACCAGCTGCTCTGTGCAGGAGAGATGGACAATCTCCTCTCACGTGACTTAACAGCCTCTGGAAACCGACAGGGGGTCAGCTGTGAGTCGGTTCTGATTCAATGGCACACAAGGTAATAGCCTCTCACACTGTGAGGCCGAGGGGCCGAGGGGCCGAGGAGAGAGGGGCGTTTTTAAATTGTGAAGCCATCCGCCTGTGGTATTCTAGTTCTAGCAGCCGACACCACTAACACAGGCTTCTTTTCATTCCCTGGCCTCCTGCTCTGTGGTCTGTGTGCTCAGAAGTCTTGTTTATTCTTCTATTGAATACCCTTTCTAACCGTTAGTATCTGGTTTATACAGGTGGTTGTTACGGGCTCTAGTAGCCAAGCAGTAAGGAGCTGCACTGTTAGTCCACAGGCTGGCGGTATGAATCCCCCCAGCCACTGTGTGGGAGAAAGATGAGCAATCTCCCCGTTTTTCCAGTGATTTACAGACTCTGAAAACCTGCTGGAGGGTCAGTTTCAATACAACAGCACTTAACATACAACATATATTGCTGCTGAGTTTATACGTATGTTTATGCATGCTTTATAAAGATTATTTTTACTATAATAGCTAGAATTGTGCAATATACAATGTCATTTTATTACAGTAATGTTTGATAAAAGTACATGTGTATCATTTTTAACAGAAATAAAAGTACATGTATGTACATTTTGGGGGGGGGTGCCAATGAACTGGATCTGACAGCAACCCAAGGTGACCAAGGAGAGCTGCCCCTGGGGGCTTCCTAGGCGGCCTTCAGGGGAGCAGATTAGCAGGTGCAGGTGCTGGTGGGTTTGAACAGGCAACTCTGGCAACCATGCACTTAACCACTTCACCACCAGGGAGGGCACTCTCCCTAGTACGAGACAAACTAACATAGTGACGGCAACAGTGGACTCGAGTGTGTCGGAGGCCCCGAGGACCGCACCACACAGAGCAAGGTTTCAATCTGTGGTTCGCTGCGTCGCGATGAGTGGCAGTGAACTCAACAGCCCCTAACAATAGCATGTGTGTATCTGCGCATGTATATAAACACACAGATACACAGATGACATAGAGAACATGGAATATGTCATCTAGATGTTGTTGTTGTGTGCTCTTGAGTCAGAACCAAATCGGAGCTGAAGCTTTAGGGAGTTTTTCAGAGACAATCAATCACATGGGAAGAGGCTGTCCATTTTTCTTCCATAGAACTATCAGTGGGCTAGTGTGTGTGTGTGTGTGTGTGTGTGTGTATACCATCAAATCAGATCTGACTGGTACAAGAGGAGATTGCCCCTGTTCTCCAGCAGGGCATCTGGTGGATTAGAACTGCGCACCTCTGGGATTGCAGTGCAGCTTCTTGCCACTAGGCCACCAAAGCTCACCTGGCCAGTAGATTCTAACTGCGTATCTGTGGGTTGGTAGCACAATTCCTTACCACAAAGCCACCAGAGATCCATATACATCTAGATTGATAGATTGATCTATCATCTATCTATCTATCTATCTAGATGTATATACTGATATGTACATAGATAGTATTATATATGTAATATTACTGCCTATGTGCGACTTGACGGCACATAACAACAGCATGTGTTACATGTATATTGTTATTGTTGACTGCCTTCGAGTCAAGCATGACGCATAGCGACTCTATGAACAAAAGGCCTGAAGCCCCTCTACAACTATCGACATTTATCAAAGTTCATAGCTTCCAGAGTCATGATATTTAGGAAGTGGATGCCACTCATAGCTCTGGTAGCCTAGTAGTAAAAAGCTTCGCTGCAATCCTGAAAGCACGCAGTTCGAATCTGCCTGCTGCTTTGTGGAAGAACGATGGTTCATTTCCTCCCTTGCAATTAAAATGTCTCTGAAAACCCACCAGAGGGTCT
>NW_006400188.1:894129-915880 GCF_000299155.1 Elephantulus edwardii | reverse complement strand
TATATTGACCTAGGTTTGAGTACTGGCCAGTACACCTCATATACATACAGCCACCACCCTTCTGTCAACAGAGGCCTGCATGTTGCTAGGAGGTTGAACAGGTTGCAACAGAGCTTCCAGACTATGACAGACTAGGAAGAAAGGTCTGGCAACTGACTTCCAAAACTCAGTCCATGAGAACCCTATGGACTGCCAGCTCCTAATTCATTATATGGTTGTGTTGTTGTGTGCTGTTGAGTCAGAACTGACCCACAGCTGACCCTGCAGCGGGCTTTCAGAGGCAGTTAATCCCACAGGAGAAGAGTGCTTATTCTTTCTTCAGAGCACCTGGTGGATTAGAACCGCAAACCTTTGGGTTGGCAGAGCAGCTGCTTACCACCAGGCCACCAGCGCTCCCTGGCTTGCCATGAGTTGGCAACCCACAACGGGCATCATACTGCAGAGCCTGACTTCAGAGAAGTGGGAGAAGGGTCTGCACCTTCAGGACGGCTGGGGCAGCGAAGGGCAAGGGAGTCACATCCCCGTATCCAGAGCAGGTGGCCCACGCTGCGGTTACTCGCGGGGCCTGGGGCCCAGGACTCACCACGTGATGGCAGGTGAACCCTTTCATGACCGAGGCCTCGTTGAGGAACTCGATGCGCTCGCGCAGGCTGGCAGACTCGTTGACGGTCTTCACGGCCACGCGGGTCTCAGCCTCGCCCTTGACGATGTCCCGGGCGTTGCCCTCGTACACCATGCCAAACGAGCCCTGGCCCAGCTCCCGCAGGAGCGCGATCTTCTCGCGGGGCACCTCCCACTCGTCGGGCACGTACACGGAACAGGGAAACACTGTCTTCACTTATTTAGAAAGCGTCCTCAGTGGGCCCCTGGGGGACCCCCTTCCCACTTCGCAGCCCTCCATCTGAGATGTCCCATCTGGGTCCAGCACACACTCATGCACTGACCCTTACTGTGCTCAAGTGAGGGCTGGGAGGCTCAAGAAGGGATTCTAATGGTCAGCAGTGCCTGGACCCTCCACCCTCTCCTTTTTTTTTCTCTTATTTCAGAGATCCAGCCCCAGTGGTGCTTCCGTGAGGTGTGGTTTCCGCAAAGCTCCTGGACAGTATATGGAATCAGCAGGTCACACTAGCATGAAGCCCCTTTAGGGGGCTATCCCTCATCCAGGTCAAAATAGTATAAAACCCCACCCACAGGGCTATCCCTCACCCTCTGTATCTATGTGTGGCTGAGCCATTGGCTTTGGTCCCTAGGCAATAGGGAAAGGACCACAGCGGAGGCTGAGGAGCGCTTGTGCCCTGGGGCTTAGCCTCTTTTACTGATGGACCAGGAGCACACCAAGCAAGCCTTAGTGCCCAGTTAGCCTGCTGGAGGCTACCCTGCTGAGGCCCCGGGCCTGCAGACAACAGGAATATGAGTGAGGCCATCATAAGCCACCCAGCCCTGGCTCAGCGGGCAGCTAAAAGCAGCCGCCGGATGGGGCAGGCAGGGGAAGGGCTGGTACTCACCATCACTGGCACTGAGGTACTCGGGATTTGAAGACGCATACAGCGGCCCCAGAGGCCCATCTGGCTGCCTGGATGGGAACACAAAGAGATACCTGGTTAGCTCCCTGGGAATGCTGGGGGAGGCAGCAAGCCTCCAGGAGACCAAAACTATAAGCGCTAAAACTAGTCTATGGACACCTCATATGCTGTGGGGGAGAACCATGGCCCCCAAAGCGGAGACCCTTCGCAGAAGCAGATCGCCAGACCTTTCATCTGAGTCACCTCTGACGGCATTTAGCAGTTGAGTGCTTCATTGTGAAAATAATCCAGGAACTCCAACCTAAAGCCAACAGAGACCTTTACTGGCAGACTGGAGACAGCCTAGGGCAGGGCCTTTTGCTTTAAGGGAAAACCCATCAAACCTCTATTCTGATGCACCAAACATGTGCCTTCACCCCTACTGTTTCTTACTGTTGTTAGGTGTCTTTGAGTGGACCACGACTCACGGCACCTTTAGGAATAACAGGTCAGGTGTCTTTGAGTGGACCACGACTCACGGCACCTTTAGGAATAACAGGTCTGAAGCTTTTCCTATCGTGTGCCATCCTCACAAGCTCTGATATGCTCCAGTCCATTGTTACATTGTCACTGTGTCACTTCCACCATGTTGAAGGTCTTCCTCTTTTCCGACCTTCCACCTTCCCCAGCATGCTGTCTTCTCCCAACAACTGGCTCTTCCTGACAACATGACCAAAGTCTGTGAGATGATGTTTCACCTTCCATGCCTCTGAGGAAAACCCTGGTCGCATTTTCTTTAAGACTGACTTAATCTGTTTTGCAGTCCATAGGATAGTCAGTACTCCATCTCTACAATTCACTAAAATTCAAAAGCATCACTTCTTCAGTCTTATTTCTTGCCCAACTTTCAGATGCAAAAAAAAACAACTGAAAATATCATGGCTTGCATGGGGCACACCTTATTCTTTAACTGGCTTCCTTGTTGTTCTTCAGCACTTTGGAGAAGTCCCTGACAGCAGATTTTCCAAGTGCAACATGTCTTTTGATTTCCAGGCTGCATGGCTGTTGATGGTGGATCCAAGTTGAACTCCGGACAACTTCAATCTTTTCTCCATCGATCACGATGTTGCCTACAGATCCAGTGGCGAGGGTGTTTGTTTTCTTGATGTTGAGATGGAATCCATATTGAAGGAGGTCGTCTTTGCAATGGCTTCAAATCTTCTTCACTTTCTGCAAGCGAGGTTGTGTCAGATGTGGAATGCAGGTCATTGATGAGTCTTCTTCCTTCAGTCCTGATGCCACATTCTTCTTCATATGGTCTAGTTTCTCAAATGATTTGCTCACCATACCTACTGAATAAGTATGGAGAAAGGACACAGCCCTGATGCACACTTTTCCTGAACCAATCAACCTCGTATCTCGTGGGCAATTAATACTTCTCCACACAGTATGTTCGTGTCTCCACTTCACTAACTCATTGGTGTCAAGTCAGAACTGACTCATACCTGACCCTTTAGTGGGTTTTCAGAGGCTGTAAATCACATGGGAGAAGACTGTCCATCTTTCTCCTTGAGAGCAGCTGGTGGATTCAAGCCAGCTGCCTTTGGGTTGACAGTACAACTCCTTAACCACTACGCCACGAACCTGGATTGTACAAGCTGTTAACATGCTCAGCTGCTGCTGAGAAAGGTTGGAGTGTGCCCAGAGGTGCTGCAGAAGAAAGACCTGGCAATTAACTTCTGGAAAGTCACTGAAAAATGGAGCACAGGTCTACGCTGATACACAGGAGGAGCTGATGAATACTTTTCATATCGTTTCTGTCCTTGCAAGCTTATATAATTTTTAACAATGGCCACATTTACCAAATGGCCTAAAAATTTCCTGAAAACGGAACAGTTGTTCCTCATAAGGTGCTGCTGGTGCATACGTATGTATGAGTAGTTGTTGTTGTTAGGCGCTGTTGAGTTGAGCATGACCCACAGCGACCCTGTGAACAACAGATCTGAACCCTGTCCTGTCCTGTGCTGTCCTCATGCTTCCTGACTCTTTATGCTTCTTTAAAAAAATCTATTGTTATTGTGTGTGTGTGTGTGTGTGTGTGTGTGTGTGTGTGTGCACCATCAAGTCGGATCTCACTGGTACAGGAGGAGATTGTCCCTCCTTCTCCAGCAGAGCATCTGGTGGATTCGAACCATGCACCTCTGGGATTGCTGGGCAGCTTCCTGCCACTAGGCCACCAGAGCTCCGTGACACTTTATGTTTTATGGACTATGCAAAGGCATCTGACTGTGTGGGTCATCACAAGTTATGACTAACATTTACTATTATGGCCGAGACTGAGAAGAACAGAAATTCTAAAGCATTTAGTTGATTGTGCTCATGCAAAACCTATACCTAGACCAAGAGGCTGTTGTGCGAACACAGCAAGAGACCATGATATGGTTTAAAATTAAGAATGGACAGTGTCAAGGTTGGATTCTCTATCCATATCTATTCAATCTGTATGCTGAGCAAATATTCAAGAAGCTGAACTCTACCAATTTTATGACATTAATTACAGTTCCCACATTGTGACAGCACCAGCACTCCTCCCATTCCTTCTCTGTGATTCTTACTTCCATTCATCCACCCAGCCTACCCTTTCTGACATTCTAAGCATTCTTCCTGAGGAAACACTCCTTTTAATCTTATCTGATTGCTTGTTCTCAGGATGATGCACCTCCTTGGTGGTACAGTTCATCTTACAAGCATATCTCTTGTTTGGCTGAAAGTGAGCCACAGTTTAGTTGAAAGCTCAGAGTTGGACTAAGGGCCACAGTCTCAGGGGTCCATCAGTCTCAGTGAAACCAACAATCCTGGCCATTTTTATGATTTTGAGTTTTTGTCACATTTTTCTTTCACTTTTTCCAGGCCTCCTCTATGTGATTCCTTACAGAGCATAACTGTTCCCTACGCAGCTTTGATTTTGCCGCTCTTCTTTGTTTAGGACAGGGAGAGGCCAACAGTTACACCTTAGACAGCTGCCTGTAGGCTTTTAAAACCCGTCACTTGTAGATGCTGTACTTGCCCTGCCCCCTCACTTGCTGTCAAGTCAATTGTGATTTCTAAGGACCTTATCCATGTCCGAGACGAACCGTGACCCACCGGGTTTTCAATCCCTGAGTTTTCAGTACCGAGTTGCCAGAACTTTCTTCCAAGGTTCCTCTGGATGGACCTGAACCTCCAACCTTTTTTATTAGTGGTGGAGCCGGCATTCATCATTTGAATGATTTGGACTTGGGCACACTCATCTCTGTTGTTATTGTGTGTCACTGAGCCTACTCTGATTTCTAGAATCCCCACGGAGCAGAACAAAACCATCTATCAGATTCGCAAGTCTCCCATCTTTACAAAAGCTGACTGCCACATCTTTCTTTCACCAAGGGGTTACAAAGGTTGACAAAAATTAGTGTTATATTCTATATTTCAGGTAAAAAATTGAAAGTCGTAATTTGGGGGAGATTAGAAAGTATTATGCTGAGTGAAGTATCTCTGACACATAAGGACAAATACTGCATAAGGCCACTATTGTGAAAGCAAGAGGTAAAGTAAGCAAGAGATGTAGTAATATGCAAAAGGCAAAGGAGAGAAGCGGGTCAAAAAAATGGGAAGGGGGAAATCACCAGGATAGCAGAGGTTAGTGAGTGGAGGAGGTGAAGTAATGGGAAAAGTTTGATGGGGGCTTGAAAGGACAGGGAGAAAATAAGCATGGAGCAATGGTGAGCAATTATATAAATGTGTATGGCTGTCCAGCCTGGTCCCGGCGCTATGGCCCCCACAAAAAAGGGCAGTGAGAAGAAGAAGGACAGTTCTGTCATCAATGACGTGGTGACCAGAGACGACACCTTCAACATTCACAAGCACATCCCTGGAGTGGGCTTTCAGAAGTGTCCACCATCACCCATCCAACTGTGTGACCCTATGATTAACCACTCCACCCCCTCCCCCATCCTCACCGCTCTGCCTCGACCCTACCCCCGCCTTGGATCTTTATATTCATCCCGCAATAATGGTTTTATGCAGTATTTGTCTTCATGGGACTGAGTTAGTTCACTCAGCATAATGCGCTCCAGTCCCTTCCAAGTGAGGCAGTAATTTACAAAAATCATTGCTCCTGCGTGCTGCATAGTATTGCATTGTGTGAATGTATCATAATTTCTTAATCCATCCTATTGTGGTTGGACATCTGGGCTGTTTCCCTGTTCTTGTGATGGTGAATAATGCAGGTATGAGCACTGGTGTGCAAGTCTCCATTTGAGCCTCAGTTCTCATTTTGCTCAGGGTATATTCCAACCAGTGTAATAGCTGGTTAATATGGAATTTCTATGTTTAGCTTTTTGAGGAAGTGTCAAACTGCCTTCCAGAGTGGTTGTACCATCTATGACAAAACCACCCTGAACATGTCCAATCTCTTCAGAGTGGTTGTATCATTTGATGGGTGCGTGGAGAGTGAAGGAAACGGGAAAAATTCAGTGTGAAAAACAACGTATTCAAACTTTATAAATAAATCTGTTTGGATTTTATTTTTTTAAAAAAGTGTGCACCTCAGGCACTCAAGGAGATCTGGATATTGCCAGGAAGGAGATGGGAACATCAGATGTTTGCATGGACACCAGGCTTAACAAAGCCAGCTGGGCCAAAGGAATAGGTAATGTCCCATACTATAACTGTGTATGATTGTCCAGAAAACGTAATGAGGACAAACGTCCCCCAAACAAACTGTACACACTGGCTACCTATGTACTTATCACCACTTTCAAAACTCTACACACTGCAATGCTCTGGACTGGACCACTGTTTATATATTTGGATTCAACGATAAATTAAGGGTTTTGAGATTTGGGGTTGTTTTCCAGAAAAAAAAAACACATGCTTATTTCCTCAGAGAATAGATAAATTAAAAACTGGCTGTCTAAAATGGGAGGACTAAGATATAAGGAGTAACACAGCATTGAAAAACAAGGAACTCATGAAATATTATTCAAAATGGGTGACCCTGGAGGACATTATGCTGAGTGAAATATCTCACTCACAAAAGGACAAATACTACATAGTGCCACCGTTGTAGAATGGGACAGACATCAGGGATGGGGTGAGACTGAGAAAAATTGGATAAATTATGTATATTGCATTGAAACAGATGAGGGAGAGAACAGTTCAATAGCAATATATGATTGGGTATTTTCATTATGACAAGAGTCCAGAATGAAGGTTGTGTAGTAGAGCATACTCGGGGAGGGGGGGGGGAGGTTGCATTGTATATCAGTGAAGTAATTTTTCTTTTACTTTTCAAAGAGAAAACCGAATGGGGCTGGGGGAGGAGTGGGACAGGAAGAAAAATGCAACAATGAATAAATGGAAACCCCAAATCTCTGTAAATGTTCATTTAAATAAATTAAAAAAATTAATAGTGGAAATAAAGGTATAAAGCTGCAAAAAATAATGCATATGAATGCTTGTATAAAACAAAGCACATGTACAAAATAAGACATATATGAATGATTCTACGCAAACCAATAAATTTTTTTTTTAAAGAAAAAAAAATCATTACACGAGGGGGCTGTTTTTCTCCCTTGGAGCAACTGTCGAAGTAGGGCTGCAGCTCTTTCTGTTAGGAACCCAGCTCATAACGGTACAGGCTACCAGGGTTCCCTGTGATTACAATTATGTAAACACAATTAACCACAACAAATGATTAGCTATTAAAATGAAGGGGGGGGAAATTCAAAGTAGAGAAAAAGGAGTGAGGTTGGCATTTTTATCAGAAGGAAGGTATATAGGTTAAAGTAGCAATAAATTGTCTTTTCTCTGTGCTGTTAAGTGATGAGTCAGTTTCAACCTACAGTGACCCTGACTGTCCCCTACAGTCACCTATGTGGCCATCATGCCTGGTAAAGGGTCAGTGAAAAGGAGAAAGCTCCCCAGACAGATGGGCTGGCAGAGTGGCAACGAGAACAGGCTCGGACAGCAGGTGTGTGAGGACGGCGCGGGTGGGCAGTGCTTCCTTCTGCCCTGCGTGGGGTCGCTATGGGTGGGAAGTGACTCAGCGGCGCCTATCAACCTGACAGCGATCTTTAGAGAGGTCACCAGGCCATTCTCCCACCACGGCCAGCATCTTTCCCAGAGGATCCCTGGACTCACCTCTTTCTCAGGAACAGATAAATACTCCCGATCACAATGCTGAAGAGAAAGACAAAGATGAGGGGTCCAATGATGATCTTGGCGATGTTCGATGGGACGTCCACTGGAACAGAAGAAGAAAAGGACAAGATTCACTATGTGTTCACTTGAGGAAGGATCTGCTTCACCTGGGTCTGTTCGCCTGCAAGCCTAGTATATGCCTGCTGTCCGCCTCTTCACCGGTCTCTCAGACATCTTTCCTTTGGCAATTCTAAAAAGACTCCTTGGGTGGCAGTCTGGGGAGGCTGTAAACCTAAAGGCCATGCCTCTCCAGTGGTTCAAATCCACCAGGAGCTCTGTAAGAGAAAAACAAACAGTCTCCTTTCATGCAATTTACAGCCTCTGAGACCTAAGGAGAGAGATCCCATGTTGTTATGTACCATGGAGTCAGAACTAATCCAGAGCTGACCCTCCAGTGGGTTTTCAGAAGCAGTAAATCTCATGGAAGGGGACTGTCCATCTTTCTTCCACAGAGAAGCTGGTGGATTTGAACAGCATGCCTTTGGGTTGGCGGCTCAACTCCTTACCCACAAGGCCACCAGGCCTTCCTTAATAGTTGGTGTTGTTACTGTGTTCCATTGAGTTACCTGCTACTCATAGCGACCTTATCATACAACAGCTCTGAACCCTGCGCTATCCTGAGCCAGTCTCACTGACTCCAATACGTCTACCCCCATTACCCTGTCACTGTGTCAATCCATCTCATTCAGGCTCTTTCTCTTTTGCACTCTCCCTCCACCTTTGCAAGTATCATGTCCTCTTCCAAGGACTGGTCGCTGCTGGCCATGTGCCCAAAGTATGTGAGATAGAGCTTCAAGATCCTAGACTCCAAGGAGAAAGTTGGTCTCACTCTCTCCAGGACAGACCTATTTGTTCTCTTGACAGTCAATGGTATGTTCAATATTCTTCTCTAGCACCATAACTCAAAGGCATTGATTCTTCTTCTGTCCCACTTAGTCTTTATCCAGCTTTCTGATGCATAGCAAGTAATTGCAAAGATCATGTTCCTGGATCAGGCACACCTTAGTCCCTAGACTGACATCATTACTCTTTAGCTCTCTGGAGAGGTCGTTGATAACAGACTCACCCAATATAATTCCCCTTTTGATTTCCGGACTGCTGGTGCCAAGAGTGTTGATTGTGGAGCTGAGCAAGTTCAAATTGTTAATAACCTCAATCACTTCATCTATCATTGTGCTGCCAGTTGGCCCAGTGATGAAAATCTTTGTCTTCTTGGTGGTGAGCTTCAACCCATATTGAAGACTGCAGTCCTTGACCTTCTGCAGCAAGTGCTTCAGGTCCTCCTCAGTTTCAGCAAGCAAGGTTGTATAATCTGCATGACGCAAGTTATTGATGAGTCTTTCTCCAATCCTGATGCCACATTTCTCCTCATAAAGCCTAGCCTCCTGAATGATCTGTTCCGCATACAGATTGGAAAGGTATGGAGATAGGACACAGCCCTGACTCATTCCTTTCCTGATTTTGAACCATGCAGTGTCTCCTTGCTCTGTTTTGAGGACTCCTTCCTGGTCCAAGTCTAGGTCTTGCATGAGCGTAGTCAAATATTCTGGAGTTCCCATTCTCCTCAAGGTTAGCCACAATTTGTTGTAATCCACACCGTCAAATGCCTTTGCATAGTTAGTGAAACACAGATAGACATTCCTCTGATACTCTCTGCATTGAGCCAAGAACCATCTGACACTGGCGATTATGTCTCTAGTACCACAGCTTCTTACAAATCTAGCTTCTATTTCTGGTTGTGTTTTCTGTCGATGGACTGCTCCAGTTGTTTCTGGATGATCTTCAGCAGGATTCTGCTAGTGTGTGAAATCGATGACAGTGTTCAATATTTTCCACACTCTCCTTGGGTTATTTTTTTTTTCTGGAATGGGAATATATTTCTAGATCTCTTCTAATCAGTCAAGTAGTTGTCCTCCAAATTTCTTGGCACAACCTGGTGAGCACACCCAGGGCAGCATATATTTGTCGAAATATGTCAATTGGTAGATATTCCATCAATTTCTGGGGCCTTATTTTTTGCTAATTCTGTCAGAGAAGCTTGACCTTCCCCCTTCATCACCATTGCATCTTGATCATATGTTGTTCCTTTTTTTACTCTCCCATCCCTCTTGGATCCTTATACTCATTCTACAATAATGGTTTTATACAATATTTATCCTTGTGGGACTGAGTTAGTTCACTCAGCATAATGCTCTCTAGTTCTTCCCAAGTTAGGTAATAAGTTACAAAATCATTGCTCCTAACTCAGTCCTACAAGGATAAATATTATATAAAACCATTATTGAATAATGAGTAAAGGATCCAGGAAGGGTGGGAGAGGCTTGAAGCAGAGGGATGTGGGTACTCAGGGGGCGGGGGTATTAATCATTGGATTATACAATTTGATGGGTGGGGTGGGTGAGGGAAATTGAAGGAATTTGTTCAAATTTGAGTTTTATAAATAAACTTAGTAGAGGGGGCGAAAAGGAGGGGAAATATCATTGTTCCTGTGTGCTGCATAGTATCCCATTGTGTGAATGTACAATAATTTCTCAATCCATTGTGGCTGGACATTTTGGTTGTTTCCATGTTCTTGCGAACATCAACACTGGTATACTAGATGTTGTTTCTTGAAATTTTCTGTGTCAGCCGATCCTTTTTGGTACAATAACTCTTTATATTCCTTCCATCTACTTTTAACGCTTCCTGGATCATTCAATATTCTGCTCACAGCATCCTTAATTATTGCAACTTGAGGCTTGAATTTGTTCTTCAGCTCCCTTGGCTTAAGAAATGCCAAGCGAGTTCAGAACTTTTGCTTTTCTGACTCCAACTCTTTGCACATTTCATTATAATACTTTGCTTTGTCTTCTCCCAGCTGCCCTTTGAAATCTTCTGTTTAGCTCCTTAACTTCCTACTTTCTTCCCTTTGCTTTGCTTTCTCAGCACTCTAGTGAAATGTTAAGAGTCTCTTCTGACATCGACCTCAGTCTTTGCTTCCTCTTCTGTCTTTGTAACGACCTTTTACATTCTTCTGGGATGATTTTCCCGGCAGAGCATCTGGTGGATTCGAACTGTGTGCCTCTGGGATTGTAGTTGCAGCTCCTTGCCACTAGGCCACCAGAGCTCCCCTTGGGATGATATTCTTGAAATCCTCCCATAGCTCATCTGGTCTTCGTTCAGTAGAGTTCAAGGCCTCGAATCTGTTCCTCAGATGGTTTTAAATTTAGGTGGCATAGACTCAAGGTCAAATTGTGGTTCTTAAAAAAACAAACCAAATTGTGGTTCTTGTGGTTTTGATTTAATCTTCTTTAGCTTTAGTTTGAACTTGCGTATGAGCAGTTGATGGTCTGTTCTTCAATCAGCATGTGGCCTAGTTTCCACAGCTGATATTGAGCTTCTCCAGTGATTCTTTGCACAGATGTAATCAATCTGATTCCTGTGCAGGTTTAATTAAAGAACCCAAAACTGCTGCCATGAAGTTGATTCTGAGCTGTGGTGACCCCAGGGGTGTTGGAGGAGTGCTGGGCTCCCAGAGCTTTCAAGGCTGATTATTCGACAGTAGATCACCTGGCATTTTTTTCAAAGGTGCTGCTGGTGGGACTCAAACTGCCCACCTTTTTTGGTGTTGTGGCCAGAGCAGGAACTGTGTGCACCTCCCAGGGAGTCAGATCTACTTTCATGCACTGAAAATGCCTCAGAACCAGATGGAATGATAGCCCCACACTGTGACAGAACAAAGTGCCACGGGGCTACTTGCTTGCTTGACAGCGGCTTTGACTATGTTCTGTGAGTTTCATCTCAGTGGAAAAGAGAAAAGTATTTTGTAAAACCACTGCGTTGTGGGCGTACTGGTTGCCAGCATGAGAAGCCAGCAAAATGAAAGAATGTGCATTTCCGCAAAACTCCTCTCGAAGCAGCTGAAAACATTAAGCAGCTTCCTCCAAAAAAAAAAAAGAAAAGAAAAGAAAAAGAAAGATTACTTGCGAGCTGAACTGTCTGTAGTCACAGACAAGCCGAGACTCAGGCTCTTCAAAGACTTGCCTGAGCGAGAACTCTCAACTTGTTAAAAGAACAGCTGACAGAAGGAACCAGCTACTGTCCCAAATGTTTCACCACTAACCAAAAGATTGGTAGTTCAAACCCACTGAGAGACACCTTGGACGAAAGGCCTGTGTGGTGGCAAAGGTTTATTGTTAAAGTGGCTTGGAGAGCCACATTGAGTCTGACTTTGCCATATGGATGGACAGGGATATATGAATAGGGTTTGTTAGTCTATCTATAAGGGTATTATTGGCTAGTCTCACCGCTAAACTAAGCAGAATCCGTGGCAGCTTGGAGAATCTGACCACGAGCAAAGCAGCAGCATATAACGTGTCCTCTAAGGCTAGGGCCTCAGACTAGCAGCCACAGTAGCACAGCGGAGAACCAAAGACCTGATGTGAGATGGAGCAGACCTTGGAACTGCTATGCCATTAAACCAGAGCCAAGAGCCTTTTGCCCAAGTCTGTTGGAGGGCTGAAAGAGAACTAATTAGCCAGACTGAGAGCTTTGTAATACTGGCCTAAAGTCACAAGGCTGAAACCTGAGGCTATTTAAGGAGGATAGTTAAGGAACTGTCCAGACAAAAATTATATTCTGTTACTAATCTGAATTATGGCCATTTGACTTCCATAATACGGTTCTGTGTGGTCTGTGAGCCACTGGAAAGGATTTCCGACTCAGCAAAGCATTAAGATTGTTGTTGAGATGAGTAGAAAGTGGTATGGAAGACATGTCTGACCTTGTGGGAATTGGT
Organism: Elephantulus edwardii; assembly: GCF_000299155.1. NCBI lineage: Eukaryota > Metazoa > Chordata > Mammalia > Macroscelidea > Macroscelididae > Elephantulus > Elephantulus edwardii. Next base: position 903,361 of record NW_006400188.1, on the reverse strand, counting down.
TGTGTTGCTGATGTTGTTAACAGGGCCAGTTCCACCTTGTGAAGCGCATAAAGGTCAGCTGTGGCACGTCCTGTGCAGCCTTTGCGGTTTGTTGTTTTGTTTTTGTTTGTGTGTGTGTGTGTGTGTGTGTGTTTTGCTTTATTTTTTTTTTAAACAGCCTGGAAATCTGCTTCTGTCTCTACAGAGCAGTCCTACTTGGCACACACTGGGCCGCCATAAGTTAGACTGCATGTACAAGTCACTGGTTTGGGGTTTTGTTGGGTTTTTTGTTGTTGTTTATTTGAATCAAGAAGGATGGTACTCAGAGGGATCTCAGTTCAAATAATAGGCTGTGGAAGCTCAGAGAGGGGAAGGGTCTTGACCAAGGCTCAAGGACAGAACAGGGATTCGTACCTGAACCACTTAGTGAGCGCTGACTGGCCCAAACCACCTTCAAAGAGGACCCTGTCCTGAGGAACCCGACCCTCCTGCTCCACAGCAGTGTGCCTCAGACAGCCCCCCAGCACACAGACTGCCTCCAGAAGCAGTGGGAACACAGTAGGGGGACAAATGACCAAGAGGAGAGAAATGGCAACCACCCGGTCATGCGTCGTGGACCCCCTGCTTCCTTCCCTAGGCTGGAGCGATTTCAGCGGCTGGAACTGAGGGGTCCCTAAAGATGGGGCACAGGGGTAAGATCTGAGACTCGCTGCCCCTCCTCTCTCACTTCTGAGAGCCTCGATTTGCCCCATCCTCAGATTTCAGAGTCTGAGTGAGGAGAGTGAGGTACCCAGGATACCAACCTGGAGGGGTTGGGGAAGTAGGTGCAGGGATGGCGCCTCTCTGCAACCCTGTGCCTCGCACACCAGTTCCAGTCCAGACCCTGATCTGAACTACCCCTGCAAGACTCACCTCCCACTGTGCTCCCCCAGAACCCCCAGCATGAGCAGTTTTCTGCCTCTGAAAACCCATCAGGGAGTCAGCTCTGGGTCGATTCTGACTAGATGGCAAACAACAACAACAACGTAACAGGAGACAAATTGCAATTCAGTGAGCCTGAGCTGGTTCTAAAAGCATCCTGAAAGTATTCCAGGGTCAATTTCCTTGTGACATCTATGATGTCACCAAAACCTCTGTACTGTCTTTCTTGGTGGTGTAAAGGGGGTAGGCGGATTCTGTCATTACTCCCATGGGCAGAGGGGGTACAGGGTCAGGGAAGACAGTGGCTAAGGTCAGGGACTGGTAATCTCCAAACTTCCCAACTCATTTCAGCTCAAACACAGGCCAACCTTGTTGCCATGGAGACTTACAGTAATCTGTCACATAGAAGTAGGTGGGTTCGGTCCAGGAGCCATTGCCCGCCAGGGAGGTGGCCCGCACACGCACGCTATAGTTGCCTGGGGGCAGCCCTCGCAGTCGGCAGCCCCGTTCTGCAGCAAAATGCCTCCTGGAAACACAGAGGTGGAGCTCCTAAAAGACAAGGTGGAGAGGGTGTGAGAACGCTGCCAGTTCTGGACCTGTCTTGGGGTGCCCTTCCCAGGTGGGACCACGTCAGATCATGCTGTGGGGGAAGGGAGTCACTACTTCAGTGACAAAAGTCCGACTTCCTGAGCCAACAGCTCAGTTTGGCCTACTGTTGTCGTTGTGTACTACTGAGTCGGAACCAACCCCAGCTGACCCCACAGAATGGTGATGAAGGAGGAAGTTCAAGCTACTCTGAAGGAATTGGCAAAAAAAACAGGCCTCAGGAATTGATGGCAAACCAATTGACATAGTTCAACAAACAAATGCAGCTCTGGACGTGCTCACCAGGCTGTGCCAAGACATCTGGAGGACAACCACGTGGAAGAGATCCATATTTATTCCCATTCCAAAAATAGTCAACCCGAGCCTTTCTACGAAGATGGTGCCAAAAGTGAAAAAGGAAGCCTCTGGCCCGCCCAAAACTGAAGCCAAATCAAAGGCATTAAAGGGCAAGAAGGGATCCTGAAGGGCGTCCACAGCCAAAAAAGAAAAAAAGAAGATCTGCACATCACCCACCTTCCCGTGGCCTAAGATGCTGAGACTCCGAGGGCAGCCCAAACACCCCTAGAAGAGCACCCCCGGGAGAAACAAGCGTGACCACTATGCCATCATCAAATTTTCCCTGAACACTGAGTCAGCCATGAAGAAGATAGACGATAACAACACACTTGTGTTCATTGTGGATGTCAAGGCCAACAAGCACCACATCAAACAAGCTATAAAGAAGTTCTATGACATTGATGTGGCCAAGGTCAACACTTTGATTAGGCCTGATGGAGAGAAGAAGGCCTGTGTTTGACTTGCTCCTGATTATGATGCTTTGGATGTTGCCAACAAAATCGGGATCATCTAAACTGAGTCCAGCGGGCTAATTCTAAATGCAAATTCTTCTCACCATAAGAGAGAAAAAAAATCAGCAACACGATAAGAGTGTGGAAATTATTGAACACTATCACTAATATTATATTGGTGTGCTGGTTTTTTTGTTTTTGTTTTTCTTTTTTTTTCATTTAAGCCTCTTGTTTAGAATCAATACAGCATCATGGAGGGCCTTTGTATTTAAAAGTGATTATTATGTTTTGGAGGAATATTCTTCTAAGTGGTACAGCACTCTTCTGTTAATTTGCTGTACTGAGGTAACCTGAGGTTGCTGTGATGCTGAACCTTGTGCCACTGGGGTGTCAAATGCCATAACGGTTATGCTTAGTGGATAGTGTTTGGTGCAGCTCCCAGTGTAAGACAGGTTTAGACGCAGGAGTGGCATCCACTTCCTAAACAACGTGCCTCTGGAAACTCTATGAACTTTGAGAAATGATGATAGTTACAGAAAGGCTTCAGGTCTTTTTTTTTAGGCTTCAGGTCTTTTGTTCATAGGGTCGCTATGAGTCATTCTCAACTCCAAGGCAATCAACAACAACATCACTAATATCACACACAAGCCAAATCCTGCTGAAGATTATCCAAAAACAACTGGAACAGTACATTGACAGAGAACTATCAGAAATACAAGCTGGATTTAGAAGAGGTCGTGGCACTGGGGACATCATTGCCAATGTTAGATGGATCTTGGCTGAGAGCAAAGAGAACCACAGGAATGTCTATCTGTGTTTCTAATGATTTGACAGCACCTAACAAGAAGAACAACAACTGAATGGGAAGAGACTCCCTGTCTTTCTCCTGCAGTGCAACTGGGGGATTTGAAGCATGTGCCATTGGGTTGGCAGCATAAGTATTTACCACTAGGTAATCACCCTTTACCACCAAAGCTCCCTCCAGTTTGGCCTAGATGGTTTCATTTCATTCTTACAGCAGCTCTGGGCCGTAGGTACTGTAATCTTCATCTCAAATACCATCGAGTCAGCCCTTATTGCTGGTGACCCCACGCACACTGGAAGGAGACACTGCCCAGTCCTGCATCCTCCTGAGTCACCCCCATGATCGGGTGAGGATCAGATCCACAGCTGGTTCTGATCTTCCCAGGGGTGCTTTGGAAGCAAGTCCCAGAGAACTACTTTTAAAAAGAAATGCTGCTGCAAACCTTATGGAGCAAACCATCATCTCTTTTGAGACCAGAACTAGATAGACGGTGCCCGGTTAGCACTACTGGCCATTCTCATCAGGGCCTCCATACACAGACCTTGAGAGAATGGGAGAAAAACGTGGACCAGAATGGAAATTCTTAAACTCAGACTTACTAGACCAGCTGAGGTGGTCCACAGACTGCCATCCCGGAGACAGTGAACCAAAACCACCTCCCTGAGGTCATTGTCTCTTCATTCTGTTTTTTAATGAACAGACTGGCTTATAAAAGAAAACACCGTGCCCACGGGTACGATGCCCCTTTAGAAGCTCATCTCTGGGAGACCAAAGGTCAACAATTACTCCTAAGTGAAGGTGAAAGAGCCAGGTGGTGGGAGGTGAACCAGACGACTGGGAACAGCCAGAATGGAATGCATGGGGATGGTGACACATTGAGGGAAAAGCAACCAATGTCACTAAACAAATCTGTGTTGTCCCTTCGTCATAGCTGTTGTATTGACTGCCACTGACGGTGACCCGGGAACAGCCGGTCCACACCGTGCCCTATCCCGTGCCGTCCTCACAATCTCCGCTGAGCTCAAGCCCATTGCTGCGGTCACTGTGCATCTATCTCATTGAGAGTCTTCTTCTCTTTCGCTGACCCTCCTTCTCCAAGCACTGGCATATTCTGACAGCATGCCCATAGTATCTGAGATCAAGTCTCCCTAAAATTGCCTACAAAGAACATCCTGGCTGCACTTCCTCTAAGACAGATTCACTCTTCGGCAACACAACTCAAAGGCATCAATTCTTCCATCTTCCTTCTTTATTGTCCATCTCTCAGGTCCACAGGAAGTGAATGAAAGTGTCATGCTGTGGGTCAGGCTTACCTTAGTCTTCAAACTGATATCCTTGCTCTTTAGGACTTTGGAGAGGTTCTTGACAGTAGATTGACTGAGTGCAACATGTCTTTTGATTTCTTGACAGTGGCTCCTGATTTGCATAGTAAGCATTAAATGAGAAACGAGGTCGGCACAGGATAGAGCAGGGTTTAGGGCTGTTGTACATAGGGTCTCTCTGGGTAGCAGGTGACTCGACGGCACATAGACAACAACAACTGTACTGTGTAAACTTTCTCAAAAAACACAAGAAAATATTATTTAAAAGAAAAGGAAAGGGCAAATCCTGGGGTCACAGCATTCTCTGGCACAGAGTCCCTAAGAGTTGGAGTCAACTTGACAGCAATCGGTTTGGTTTGGGTTTTCCTTCTTATGCTGCCTTTTGATGTTGTTTTTAAAACGTCATCATTAGATGTCATCTGTGTTATACGATGACACAACTCTGCTTGCTGAAACTGAGGCGGTCCTGAAGTGCTTGCTGCAGGTCAAGGACTGCAGCCTCTAATATGGATTGAGGCTCAATGTCAGGAAAACAAATATTCTCACCACTGGACAAATTGGCAGCATAAGGATGGATGGTGAAGGGATTGAGATTGTTCACAGTTTTAGTTTGCTTGGCTACACAGTCAACATTCTTGGAACCAGCAGCCAGTACATCAAGAGATGAATTGCATTGGGAAAGTGGGCTGTGAGTGACCTCTTAAGAGTGCTGAAGAGCAACGATGTCAGGCTGGAGACTAAGGTGCGCCCGATCCAGGCTATAGTCTTTGCAATTACATGCATTGGAGAGCTGGACAGTGAATGGGAATGATAGAAAGAGAATTGATGCCTTTGAGCTGTGGCGCTGGAGAAGAGTGTGGAATATACCATGGACTGCTAGGAGAACAAACAGGTTTGTCCTGGAGAGGGTGAAGGCAGAATGCTCCTTGGAGTCAAGGATTCTGAGCCTTCATCTGACATACTTTGGGCATGTTGCAAGTAGGGACAGGTCCCTGGAGAGGGACATCATGTTTGGGAGAGTGGAGGGATGGCACAGGAGAGGAAGACCCTTGGTGAGATGGATCGATTCTGTGAGTGGAGCAGTGGAAATGAGTGTGTTTGAGACAGCAAGGTTGGCACAGGATAGAACGGCGTTTAGGGCTCTTGTATATGGGGTTGCTATGAGTTGCAAGCAACTAGATGGCACATAACAACCACAACATCATCATCATTAGATTCCACCTGCGTATCACCATGTGCTGCAGCTCTGCTCACAATCACTAAAAGAGAAAAAGTCAGGTGTCCAGATGGGTCAGCTGTGAGTTGGTTCTGGCACACAACAACAACAACAACAATAATTTAAAAAAAAAAAAAAAACCAAAACACATATACAAGCAGGATTGGGATTCACCTCATTTTAAAATGCAACATGTCAGGAAGAGAAGAGAGAAAACAAGGAGCAAGTGATAAGCCCAGAGCTTATTAGGAGAGGCACGAGGTTCGCTGGAAAACAGAACTCTGAAACCTGCCAGCACCAGCCTACAGTTCCGAAAACTTTCCCAAACAGATCCGGAGCTGTATCAGAGGAAGCAGGGACGTGGACTGGTGGGAGGGGGTGGATTCTTGATAGGGGTGTGGAGGAGGAAGAAACATTACCAACTCCAGACCCATTATGTGATGGGAACAGCCGGCAAACAACCTGATGGGGGGTGGGGTTAGAGAAGGTGGGGAGGCAGGGGGTTGGAGGGACTCCTGTCCACAGACCCGCCCTTCCAAGTACTGGGAGTCACCCCACACAGAGGAACAAACACCCAAACACAGAAACTGAAGGTAGCTGCTCTCTGGGACAGAGGGAAACAGCAGACCAGGGGACCAGGAAGGGGCCGTGCAGAGGGAGCAGAAAGTGTGGAGAGCCAAACCAAACAGGTCCAACCCCGATCAAAGGTGAGGGTGCCAAACATGCAAATGCTTATGCAAACACAAAGAAAAAAAAAATAGAAAAGAGTAAGGTTATAAGCCAGGACACAGATGGGTCCAGAAAACATCATGCGAGTACAGGAAGTCAGGTTCAAAGGATCAAGACTGTACGATCTCATGTCTATAAAATCTCTACACCAGCAAAGACACAGATCCCCAAGGTGGATTTGCGGTTACAATTTTTATAAAAGCTGATTTCCAGGACTTCTCTTCCACAGCACCACTGGCTGGTTTTGAACCTTTCGGTTAACAGATTTTAATGCGTGCTGCTTTGTGCCACCTGTTGTTGTTGTTAGGTGCCATCGAGCTGACCCTCCACCAGTTTTTCATTGGCTATAAATCATATAGAAGGAAATTGTCCATATGACTCCCTCTTGGGGCAATTGGTGGATTTGAACCACCTGTCTGTGGATTCAACTCCTTACCCATTCATTAGGTCACCCAAGCTCCCTGTGGCACCACATTTTTGTTGTTGTTGGGTGCTGTCAAGTTGAGTTTGACTCATGGTGACCTGACTATGAACAAAAGATCTAAACTCTGCTTCACCCTGTGTCCTCCTCATCCTGTGACACGCCTGAGCCCATTGCTGCAGTCACTGTGTTCACCCATCTCTTAGTAAAGAGTCTTTCTCTCTTTTACTACCTAACTTGGGAGGCACTGGACAGCATTACGCTGAGTGAACTCACTCAGTTCCACAAGGCTAAATATTGTATAGACCGTTACTACAGAATGAGTACAGGATCCAGGAGGGGTGGGAGAGGCTGGAAGCAGAGGGATGTGGATGTACAGGGGGAAGAGGGGATTAATCATTAGGTTGTAGAGTTTGATGGGTGGGGGGCGTGAGGGAAATGGAAGGAATTTGTTTGAATTTATAGAATAAACTAGTAAAAAATAAATAAACTAGTGGGGGGGAAAAGTCTTCCTCTCTTACCGATTCTAACTTTCCAAGTATAATGCCCCTTTCCAAGGAATAGCTTCTTCTAGCAACAGGCCCAAAGCATGCAAGATGAAGTTTGGAAACTCTTCGCCTTGAAAGAACACTCTGGCTGCACTTTTTCCAAAACATATCTATTTGTTCTTTGGACAGTCCATGGGATATTGAGTAATCTTCTCCAACTCCACAGATCAAAGGCATCTGTTCTTCTTTAGTCATCCTTATTCACTGTCCAACTCTCAGATGCACATCTAATGATTGAAAAGACCATAGCCCAAATTAGGTGCACCTTAGTCCTCAGGAAAACATCATTGCTCCTCAGTAAACTGAAGAGACTTCTGAGTACAGGCTTCCCCAATGCAGTATCGTGCTGTTGCTTATTGGTCCAGTGGTGAGGATTTCTGTGGTCTTGATGTTGAGATGCAGTGCATGTTGAAGGCTGTAGGCTTTGATCTTCTGCAGCAAGTTCTTCCAAGTTTCCCTCACATTCAGCAAGCAAAGTTGTGTCTTCTGCTTAATGCAGGTTATCGATTAGTCTTCCTCTGACCCAGATGCCAGGTCTGATACCTGATGGTATCACTACACTGACCGGCACCACCTAGGAGCCTTCATTTGCGCGTATTCTTACTAAGAGCAGTCCTGGCGGCATAATGGTTAAGCGCTCTGCTGCTGACTGAGAGGTAGGCGGATTGAATCTTCCTGACGGCTCCGGGGAAGGAAAGTCCTGTTTTGGTAAAGAGGACAGCTAAGCACTGGGGCAGTTCTATCCTGTCCTGTGCTGTTGCAAAATTGACTCCAAAAGCATCCAACAACAATAAACAAGTAAATGACAAGATGAGAAAAGATTCAAAAATCCCCGAGATCCTGAGGCAACAGGTATGAACAAAGTCAGGGAAAGTGGTGATATCTTCACCAGACAAAGACATCCAAGGGCAAGACGGCGGGGTGCAGGTGCTGGGGGACAGAGGGTAAGACTCGGAGAGGGAGAAGATTCTGTCTACTGAATTAGTCAACAATTTTTTAAAGCCACCTTCCAATGAACGGAAATCCAAAGTCTCTGTAAATTTTCATTAAAATTAATACTACTAACAAAGAAAACAAACTAAAAAAAAAAACCAAACCAAATACCCACCTTCCACCAAATATTGGTGAGAGTCTGGGGAAAAATCATACCCCCTAATAGTACACACAGGATTGTTTCAAGTTTTATGTTATTTTCGTTATTTATGAACCACTGCTGGATGAGAAGAGTGGGAGAAGGGTCTGGTCTCGCCTGTGAACAGGGCCTCTGACAGCTCTCAGTCTCCCCTCACTGCCTCTTGGACGGCTCTGGCTGTGGGGGGCAGAGGCTGCGGTGGGGGCTCCTGTCAGGGATTCTTGGCTTGCTGGACTCAGAAGGTAGGTGAACTACAGGCAGCTGGAAAAGGTAGGGTAAGGGCTGGTGTTAGGGCTGAGGGTTAGGACTGGGGTTAAGATCAAGGATAGATCAGGGTCACGGTCAAAGGCTGAGATTAGGGGTTAGGGTTAAAGGTTGGAGTTGGGGTTAAAGTCATGGTTTGATGACGGGTAGAGTTAGGGGTTTAGGGATCAAGATTTAGGGCTGCACTGGGGATCGGATTAGGGCTAGAGGCTGGTATAAGACTGGGATTAGGATTAGGGGTTGGAATGGGGACTAAGGTTAGGAGTTGAGACTGATTCAGAGTAAAGTCTGAGACTGGGTTAGGATTACACTCAATGCCATTTTTTCAGCGGTAGATGGTTAATTCTTTCCCCTGAGGAGCCGCTGGGTGGGTTCAAACCCTTAACCTTTTGGTTAACAGACAAGCATTTAATTGTCATGCTTCCAGGGCCCCTTCCTGACTGCTCTGTCCAGGTTGTTGTTGTTGTTGTTAAGTGCCGTCGAGTCGCAGGCGACTCATAG
>NW_006400188.1:880375-892594 GCF_000299155.1 Elephantulus edwardii | reverse complement strand
AGGCTTCTTCCAAGAGGTATCTGGGTGGCTGTGAACTCTCACCCTTCTGCTTAGCAGCCTAGTGAGTTCTGTTCCAATTTGATTATCTTGTTCATCTATGTGTTTCACCCTCCATAGAATCCAGTCCCTTCTCAGGTGCGACGCCTACAAAAGGTCACACGATAAGGTGTGGAGCGATTTACTCTCAGACGCAGTTTCCTCTAACGAAGAGTGAGCCAATCCGGGAAGAAGGGTCAAATACAGAGGCAGCCCTCACACAACCTTGAGGACAGAATTGAAAGAAACTGAGGGGATAAGTACAAATGTGTAGATTCACATTTCTGTCTTTCTAGAAAGTGTGGATCAAGGCTTCACAACCTCAGGGCAAAGCAGGTTCTCCCAGACAGCCCCAAAGATCTGAGGACGCTTACCTCCTCGCCGTATCGCCGATAGCTCACTTCATACAGCACGATCAGCCCGTTGGGTTCCTTCGGCTCCTGCCACATCAGGTGCACAATGTTGTTCTCAAAGATTTCGTGGGTCACAGGACCAACAATGTCATCCGCCTTGGCTGTAAGCAACAGGGAATGGGGTTAGCCTTGGGGACGTGACCCAAGTGGGCTGTTTTCATCTCTCTTCTGTTAAAACCATTTTAGACGTAAAAGAAAGTGTAAAAACTGTAAAGTGTCAACCTAAACATCTATCAGCAGATGGCGTAGCCACGCAACAGAATGGCATTCAGTAATCAAAAGGGATTGAGAACTGATACATGCTAAGGGAGCTCTAGGGGCTTGGTGGTAAGGAGCTGGGTTGCCAACCCAAAGGTAGGTGGTTTGAATCCACCAGCTGCTCTGTAGGAGAAAGATGTCCTCCAAGGCAATTTACAGCCTCTGAAAATCCACTGGAAAGTCAGCTATGAGTCAGCTCTGCCTAGACGGTATATAACCACATATGCTAAGTGTGAGTGAATCCTGAAAAACAGGATGCTGTCAGGGAGAGAAGTAAGCTGCAAAAAAGCAGGCAAGTGTATGATTCCAGTTATATATGCAACGTATTCATCTCAAACTCAAGCAAACTGCTGCTGAATCAGACTCATAGCTGACCCCTCCAGCAGGTTTTCAGAGACTGAAAATTTCAGAGTAGGAGACAGCTCATTTTTCTCCCATGGACCAGCTGCTGGATTAGAACTGCTTGTCTTTGGGGGTCTCAGTGCAACTCCTTACTACGAGGCCACCAGAGTTCCCTATACAATGTGCAGAACAGGAAAATTCATAGAGACAGGAAGTAGATTAGTGGTTGCTTAAGGCTTGAGAGCAGCAGGAAACAGGGAGTGATGACTGAGGGGCAGAGCTTTGGACCCTGAGAATGTGCAAATGCCAGGGGGTTATTCTCTTTAAAACACCTGAGTCTGACATGTGGACTAGACCGGAATTGGGTCAGGAGAAAAAGTCTGTATATCCTTCTCTGCGGGTCCCCCAATGAGAGCATCCCACATAAATTCTGCAAGATTATCTCACAAAAGGCTAAGAAGACTTATCTCAGACTCATTTTAGTAAATATACACATATCTAGTTATGTAGCAAAAGTGGCTTTGATTTTTGTTTTAGGGGATTTTGTTAATAAAAATTACAGTCAAAGGCTAATGGGCTTATCTCAAGGATTTAGGGGTAACTACACTTTATTTTCCTATTGCTCATATGTACTTCTTAATTTTATTTTATTCTTCTCACTGCATGCCTTTTCTAAAGTTCACAGAACAGCCCATGTCACTCATGTCAACGTAAAAATCTCAAGATATAAAAAAATGTCCAAGCTTCCTCATCCAACAGAGGCTGGGAGAACTCTGGAGATATCCGTTAAATCTAGAACAAAACAGGCTCTACATTTTATTTTTCCTATTGCTTATATTTATGGACTAAAGCTCAACGTCAAGAAAACAAAGATTCTAACCACTGGGCCAATTGGCAGCATCAGCATGGATGGGGAAGAGATTGAGATAGTTAACAGTTTTAATTTACTTGGCTCCACAGTCAACACTCTTGGTAACAGCAGCCAGGAAACGAATTGCATTGGGAAAGTCGGCTGTGAGGGACCTCTCAAGAGTAGTGAAGAGCAACGATGTCAGGCTGGAGACTAAGGTGCACCTGATCCGGGCTACAGTCTTCGCAATTATGTGCTATGCATCAGAGAGTTGGACAGTGAATAGGTTTGATAGAGGATTGATGCCTTTGAGCTGTGGTGCTGGAGAAGAGTGTTGAATATACCATGGACTGCTAGGAGAACAAACAGGTCTGTCCTGGAGAGGGTGAAGCCAGAGTGTTCCCTGGAGTCAAGGATTCTGAAGCTTCGTCTGACATATTTTGGGCATGTTGTAAGGAGGGACTGGTCCTTGGAGAGGGACATCATGTTTGGCACAATGGAGGGGTAGCGAAGGAGAGGAAGACCTTTGATGAGATGGGTGAATTTTTTGGCTGGAGCGGTGGGAATAAGTGCGTTTGAGATGGCTAGGTTGGCACAGGATAGAAGAGCGTATAGAGCTCTTGTACATAGAGGGTCGCTATGAGTCGCAAGCGACTCGATGGTACATAACAACAAACAACAACATTGCTTATATTTCTTTCTTCATTTTGTTTCCTTCTCCTCACTGCATGCATTTTCTGAAGGTCATATAATGATCTCCAGGACTCACGTCGGTTTAAAACCCTAAGACATAGAAGACGCCAGGCTTCCTGGTCCAACAGAGGCTGGTGGAACTCTGGAGTCATCCTTCTACTCTGTCACAAAACTTGCCCCATGGCTCAACTTTCAGGTAAACAACAGAAAGGGCTAGAAGGTGAGTAATAATAATACCAGGGCAGCCTTCACTCCTTAGCACAGCCAACCAGAGAAGGCCAAGCCAAGAGACAAAGCCCAGGGCAGCAAGGAAGACAGAAGGACTCATGGAAATGAGAGTTTCTGGGAGGAAGTGGGAAAAGTGAGATTATAGTAGGGATCCTGTCATTAAAGTTGAATCGATTATGAATTATGAGTAAATTAATGTAGGAATCAATACATTAATCAACACATCCATGCACTAACAATATATCAGTGAACAGAATGAATTAATAACTACAAAGGTATTGATGATTATTAATGTAATAAATTAGTATTAATTAATCAATAAACACCAATGTATTAATAATTAACACAGGTGTTAATACATGAGGTTTTGTTCCGGACACGGGAGCTCAGGTGATTTAGTTCTAAGGAACTGTACTGCCAACCAAAAGATACATGGTTCAAATCCACCAGCTGCTCCCCGGAAGACAGATGAGCAGAGTCTCCTCCTGTATGATTTACAGCCTCTGAAAACCCACTGGAGGGTCAGCTATGAGTCAGTTCTGCCTGGATGGCACTTAACAACAAACAACTACAACAATGCACTAATAAGGTACTTTGGAGGCATTGTGGGTAAGGAGTTGCCCGAAGCAGGCAGTTCAAATCCCACGGCTGACCCTCTGAAGAAGGATGGGCAATCTCCTCCCATGTGATCTACAGCCTCCAAAAGTTCACTGGAGGGTCAGCTACGAGTTGAAGAGGATGAACAGGCAATAATGCATTAATCAATACAGTAATCTGGTGATTAACACATGAATGTATTCACTAACACACCCATTAACTAACATGTTAGTGTGTGAACAGTTAACTGACAAACCAATCTATAAACTTTCATGCAAATCACACTTTTTTACAAATCTAAGAAAGGAAAGTTCTATGCACACATGCACACTGCCTGGGGATGCTGGGCTTGCTGGTTCCTGCCCAGCAGAGTGGCAGCTTGGGACAAGCAGACTCACCCTCGGGCATGGTTCTGGCGCTGACGTAGGCTGCCACGCTGCACCTCTCCCCAGGCACGTCCTGGTTGCAAGCCTGCAGCTCGATGCGATAGCCGGTGAAATGCCTCAGGCCGGAGATGACCAGCGATTCCTTGTTCACCACCTTCTCAAAGGGCCGCGGCTCCACCGGGATGGTGGGCATGTTGGATGAGGAGGTGTTGGGGAACCCCGGAACCGTGGGCACGGCCACCGTCACGTTCTCTGCGTCACTGAGGGCCCGGCGCTTCCGAGACGGCCTGCGAGGAAACACACACAGCCACGCCATTGGCATCTTCAGGAGCGATGATGCTATGACAGGCTCTGGCATGGGAGGGTGAGCACCAAGATTAGAACGTAAATTACCAGGAATCACAACCCAGAGAGGCTTTGAGGTGTCCCTGCAGACACGGGAAGTGTCAGGGCAAAGCCACTCCATCCCAGGAAGGTTGGACAGGGGCCGGGGCCATCAATTGAGCCACGGACATAGCCCCTGTTCCAAGTTTCATTTCAGATTTTCACTCTGCAGATTGCTAGGCTGTCCGGAGTCAGAGTTAACATTATGAGTGCCAAAGCGTGTAAGAGTTAGCCTTCTGGGAAGACCTGATGTGTGACAGTGGCGCAATGGCCACAGCAACTGGCCAACCAACGCCATCCCTTTAAATAGGAGAAACACACCTTCCCATCCTGATGACTACCAGGGCCACCTGCACATTGCAGCACTTACAATTCTATTCTTGGCAAAGGCATCTTAGCCCTCCGACTCCTAAGGGGAGCTCCAAGAAACTTCTCTGCAAGTAGCACTCTGTTTCTTTTCTCCCTGAAGGGCGCACGTACAGAAAAGTAGCACAATACAGTGTGCATCAACCTTCAAAGGTATGCTGACTGACAAAAGCCAGACACAAAAGACCACACACGGAGGAGGATCTCGTTTATAGGCAGATCTGGGAGACATCACGGGTTCAAACACACAGCGAGTACGTAAGAAAACCACATTCACGCCGTACTGTGGTCTAAGAAGCGAGCCACGGCACTGTGGGAAAGTCTGAACTATTGCCAGGACTGCAGCCTCCAATATGGATTGAGGCTCAATGTCAAGAAGACAAAGATTCTCACCACTGGACCAATTGGCAGCATCAGGATGGATGGTGAAGAGATTGAGATTGTACACAGCTTTAGTTTGCCTGGCTCTACAGTCAACAGTCTTGACACCAGCAGCCAGGAAATTAAAAGGCGCATTGCCATGGGAAAGTCTGCTGTTAGGGACCTCTCCAAAGTGCTGAAGAGCAAGGGTGTCTCTCTGGAGACTGAGGTGTGTTTGATACAGGCCACGGTCTTCACAATCACTTGTTATGCATCAGAGAGTTGGACAATGACCAGAGGATAGAAGGAGAATTGACGCCTTTGAGCTGTGGTGCTGGAAAAGAGTATTGAGAATACCATGGACTGTTAAGAAAACAAACAGATTCGTCCTGGAAAGGGTTAAACCGGGTGGCTCCTTGGAGGCAAGGATTCTGAGGCTTCGTCTAACATACTTTGGACATGTTGTGAGGAGAGACCAGTCCTTGGAGAAGGACATCATGCTTGGGAGGGTGGAGGGATGGCGCAGGAGGGGAAGGCCCTCTATGAGGTGGATTGATTCAGTGACTGGGATAATCGGGATGGGAGTGTCAGAGACAGTGCGATTGGCACAGGACAAAGCAGAGTTTAGGGCTGTTGTACATTGGGTTGCTATGAGTTGCAAGCGACTCGACGGCACATAACAACAACAACAACAATTGCCAGGACCAAAATATAAGCACATGCTGTTGGGGGTAAAAAGCATCTACCTTGCTCAAAGCAGGGTGGACAGAAACCTTCTACTTGTAAAATCTGCAGGGTGTCCCTGGAGGACATTATGCTGAGTGGAATATCTCAGTCACAAAAAAGACAAATACAGCATAAAGCCACTGTTATAAAACAGGACAGACACGGGAGCTGGGGGGAAACTAAGAAAAGAGGGGACAAATAATGTACACTGCATTGAAACAGATGAGGGAGAGAATGGTATAAAAGGAATATATGATTAGGTATTATTGTCATGACAAGAGTTCAGAATAAGAGCTGCATAGTAAAGTGGTCTGGGGGTGGGGGAGGTGAGAGAACATTTTTCCCAAAGAAAAAAAGAGATCTGGAGGGCGGGCGCAGGGAGGAAAATGTACCAAATGAACAATTAGAAACCCAAGTTCTTTATAAACTTTCATTAAAATATCAATTAAAAAATCTGTAGGATGTACAAAGAGCCTTAAAACGAGGCGTGAACAAACTGCACGAGGTATGTCTGCACTGATGGCACGGCTTAGTGGATCAAACGCAATGATTTATGCTGTCCGAGCCTGGATAAGGGGACAGGGGAAGTGACTTTAATAAGTATAGGGCTTCTCTCTGAAGTGAGGAAGAAAGTTCTAGAACTAGGTGATAATACTGCCGGCTGTGCACAGCATGCTGTTAGGTGCCATCGAGCTGAGTGTGACTCAAAGTGAAAACATGAACAACAGCTCTGAACCCTGTCCTGTCTTGTGCCGTCCTCATCATTTCTGACACTGCTGAGCCCACTGTTACAGTCACTGTGTTCAACCCACCCCACTTTGAGGTCTTCTTCTCTTTCAATGATCTTTCCAAGCATAATGTCCCTCTCTTAGCAACATGCCCAAAGTATGAGAGATGAAGCTTTGTCGTCTTTGCCTCCAAGGATCATTCTGGATGCACCTTCTCTAAGATATATCTGTTTATCCTCTTGGCAGTTCACATAACACTCATTACTCTGTACTTAATACCATGGGAATGTATACTTAATGACTGAAATGGGAAACTTGTGCTATATGTACTTTGACACACTAAAAGGAGGCGGGGGCGGGGGCAGGGTGGTGTGGGGAAGCAAACTGCAAAAGCGTATCCTTGGATGAGGGAGAAATTTATATGCACTGAACGAAACTCAACTGACTTAGGAGTCATGAAGTCCGTCCAGTACCTTTCCAAGATTGGTGGGAAGAGATTGCCTCACCTTTCTCGGGAGAGTGCCTGGGTGATTTGAACCACTGACTTTTTAGTTAGCAGCCTAACATGTAAGGTTCTAAACCACAGAGGATCCTTAAGACACCTATCAGAGGAGGATAACCCAAATATTTGGCATTCATAAAAAAAAGAGGTCAGATCCTGGAGGACATTATGCTGAGTGAAGTATTTCAGTCCCAAAAGGACAAATATTGCAGAGTGCCACTGTTGTAAAACAAGACTGACATCGGGGTTGAAGGGAGTCTGAGAAAGAGGGAATTTAAACAGAAGAGGGAGAGAATGGTTTAAAAACAATATATGACTAGTTGTTGTTGTTATTTTATTACTATTATTATTATTACTAACATCATCATCATCATCACGACAGGAGTCCAGAATGAAGGCTGCAAAGTGGAGTGGACTTGGGGGGAGGGATTGTAAAACAATGAAAGAATTTTTTCTTTTACTTTTCAAAGAGAAGAGTGAATTGGGTGGGGAAAGGTGGGAAGGTAGAAAAATACAACAACGAATGGATGGAAATCCAAAGTCTCTGTAAATGTTCATTAAAATTAAAAAATAAAAATGAAATAACAAAGAGGTCAGATCCTATCAAGTGTGTAAGACTTGGAAAAACAAGTTTCAGCTTTCACAGATTTCTTGTATAAAGAAATAAGTATTGCTAGCCAGACGAGTAAAAAATTTAAAAAAATGTTTAAAAAGTGCTGGAAGATAAAAAAGGTTAAAACAAAAAAAAAAAGTGCTGGAAGATAAATTATTAATCAGTCCACTGTCTACACGGTTCAAACCCACTAGCTGCTCCACAGGAGAAAGATGGGCAAGCTCGCACGCACCTCACAGCTTCTGAAAACCGGCTGGACAGTCAGCTATGAGTTGGTTCTGACTCGAAGGAACAAAACAATTGTTCTCTTTGGAATTTTTAATAATAGGAGTATGTTTAGGGTCAAACATTTTTATAACTTTCCCCCCACTTGTCACATTGAAAGTTTTATTCTATGACACCAAATATTTTCCCGACAACATCATGTCTTGAGTAGGGAAGGATTTACATTTATGTTGCTTTGTCTTCTTCACGAGTGTGAAGATTCCCCTCTCACCTCATTACAGAAGTGGTAAATGCTCACTGCAAAACCAGACCCTAGAACACACTGACTAGCTAGCTGCAAGATATTCCACCTAACATGTGAACTACAACTGATTTAGCCATTCCTCTATTTTTCAATAGTAATCTTTCTTGATTTTTTTTTGCCATTTTAACCATTTCTATACAATCAGGGTGATCCAAGCAACAACAGAAAGCGTTGAGCCCAGAAGCTAATAAACTCATGCGCAGCACCAAACCCCCATTGCGACTGGTCCTTCTAGTCCTCACTGCCACAGTCTGCACTGCGTGGTCCCACTCCACCCTGCCTAGAGCACCTTTGGGTTGTGGACTTGCACCAAAAGTCCCTCGGGGGGAAAGCTGTTCTGGACTCACCACACCCTGTCTCTCAGTGTCCACCAGCCCCTCTGTGTTGCTGGTTTACTGGAATGCTTCAGTGCACCTGGTTTTCAGACCCATGTTCACACTGTTCACATCCCAGGTAGAAAAATAAAAGTATCACAAAGGAAAAAAAAATCAGGGTCATCCCCTTTCTTCATACCTATTGCATCTGTACTCCGAGCTGTAGAAAGAATATTGAATATACCCAGGACTGCTAAGAGAACAAACAGGCTCATCATAGAGAGAGTCAAACCAGGCTGCTCCTTGGAGGCAAGGATTCTGAAGCTCCACCTGACACACTTTGGGCATGTTGCGCGGAAGGACCAGTCCTTAGAGAAGGACATCATGCTTGGGAGGGTCAGTGCAAGAGTGGAAGACCCTCAAAGAGATGGATTGACTCAGTGACTGGGATAATCGGGGGTAGGTGTGTCAGAGACAATAAGATTGGCTCAGGATAAAGCAGGATTCTGAGCTGTTGGACATAGGGTCACTATAAGTTACAGACAACTTCAATGAAAGAATTTTTCTTTTTTTTTTTCAAAAGAGGAGTGAACTGGTGGGGAGGGCTGGGCAGGGAGAAAAGTGCAAAATCTCTGTAAATGTTCATTAAAATCAATAATTTTTTTTTAAAAAAAGAAGAAACTGGCATCCGGATTGGAGGAAGACTCAACAACCTACATCATGCAGATGATACAACCTTGCTTGCAGAAAGTGAAGACAACTTGAGGCAACTACTGCAGAACATCAAAGGCCATCGCCTCCCATATGGGTTACATATCAACATCCTCACCACGGGATCAACAGACAACATCATGATAGATGATGGAGAAAAGACTGAAGTTGTCAACAATTTCCTTTTACTTGGATCTACAGTTAGCACTCACGGTAGCAGCCATCAAGAAATCGAAAGATATGCTGTATTGGGGAAAAATCTGCTGTCAAGTACTTTGCCAAAGAGAAAAAAGAGCAAGGAATGTCCATTTACACACCAAGATGCATCTCGTCCAAGTCATGATATTTTCAATTTCCTCCTGTGCATCCGAAAGGTGGACAATGACTAAGGATGACCAAAGAATTAATGCCTTTGAGTTGTGGTGTTGGAGAAAAGTCTTGAATAACCCATGGACTGCCAAAAGAACAAACGACTCTTGTATTGGAGGAAGTTCAGTCTGGGTGCTCCTTAGAGATGAGAATGGTGACGTCTCCATCTCATACACTCTATGTGTATTACCTGCAAAAGTCAGTCCTTAGAAAAGGCATCACCCTGGGAAAGGCAAAGGGTCAGAGAAAGTGAGGAAAACGCTCAATGAGACGAACAGATACAGTGACTGTAACAACGGGTTTGAGCATCAGGAATCGTGAGGATGGCACAAGACAGTGCAAGGTTCACCTGTTGTTCATAGAGTCACTATGAGTTAGAGTCAACTCCGTGGCACCCGACAACCACAACAGAAAACCAAAATCAAAGCCACTGCCTCTGAGTCAATTCCAGCTGATGGCGACCCTTGATCAAGTTTCAGAGGTTTTATAAAATCTTAATGGGAGGAGAGTGCCCATCTTTCTCTTTTGGGGCAACGAGCAGATGTGAACCTCTGCTCTTCTGGTTAGTGGCCCAATCTGCAACACACTATGCCACCGGGATTCCTTTAAATATTGCTGTAATAATCTCCTGATTACCTTCAAAGAGTTGCCATTGAGCCTATTCCCATGTAAGGCACCCTTGGGCGTGCTGGGGCAGTTCTGTGCTCTGTACAGTTTTCAATGACTGAGACCTTTTGGATGTAGATTGCCAGGACTTTTTCCCACAGTACCTCTCTGGTGGGTTCAAGTGCCCAGCACGTCAGTTAGTGGTCAAATGCTTATCTGTTTAGGTGACCTGGGGCTCTTTCTGGTTGTCTTATTAGTTCCTGAAAGTAACTTCCTAGATGAGAAACCACCAAAGAGGATATGAAACCTCTTCTACGTTTTTTAATATGTTTAGTTAAAATGTCATCTGGAAACTGCAATGCTGAGGGCATATCATTTTTAGATTTTGAAACTGAGACATAAAGAATGGCATATGAACACACGGAGGCAGCTTGCAATTTCTTAAGCCAAAGGGAAACAGGCATGGACCAGCCACGGTTTTCAGGGGGGGGAAATATTCTGCTATAAACATCATGCCTCTGGAAACTGTATGAACTTTGAGAAACAACAATAGTTATAGAAAGGCTTCAGGTATTTTGTTCACAGCATCGCTCTGAATCATGCTCAACTCAACACAATCAACTATGATCCAGATACTGCTGCCTTTGAATCTTCCTGATGTGGAGAAGGCTTGGAGTTTCTTAAGCCAAAGGGGAACTAGAATGGACCAGCTGAGGTTTTTGGACAGCAATACAGCACTGTGTTCTAGGACCCCAGGACCCAAGTGCTGCTGTCCTTGAACCTTTCTGACTGCAACACGTGGAGAAGGCTTGAGATTTATTTTTTAAATTTTATTATTTTTTGGGGGGTGTACCATCGAATCAGATCTGACTGGTACGAGAGGAGATTGCTCCTCCTTCTCCAACAGGGCATCTGGTGGAAGGCTTGAGATTTCTTAAGCCAAAGGGGCATAGGCATGGACCAGCCATGGTTTCCTGAGAACAATACTCACTGTGCTTCAGGCCCTTAGACCTGCAGCCTTCGGGGCAAAAGGGGCGTACCAATATATATGTCTTTCATAGAACGTCACCCTCCCCTCAGACAGTACCCACTTATAAGCTACCAAGAAAAGATTCACATAATGTCAAGAAAGTAGCAGGCTGCTTTGAAAAACCAAATAACCCTTTCTCCCGCTCCCTCCCCAAAAAAGCAGAGCATACTGTAGACCCAATGAGTACCCCAAACACAGAGAACCAGAAGAAATGTGCCAAAAACTCATACTCTATCCAGAATGGCACAGACAAATGTAGAACACTTAAGCAGACCCATCACAAAAAAAAGTTGAGCAGGTCATAAAAAGATTTCCCTACGAAAAAAGTCCTGGACCACATGGCTTCAAGGCTGAACTCTATGAAACATTCAGAGAAGAACTATTAACAGTTGTACTTAGATTATTTAAATAAAAAAAAATATAAAAAGAATGCTCCCAAGCAAGCATAACCCTAATACCCAAACCAGGAAGAGGTATCACCAAAAAAGAAATGTAATACCCTTTCCTGAGTAAAAACCTCAGCAAAATAGAAATATTGGGAAATTTCCTCAACATAGTGAAAAGTATATAAACAAAACCAAGGGCCAGTATCATGCTCAATGGAGAAAGAATAAAAATATTCTCTTGTGAACAGGAACAAGACAAGGATGCCCACTGTTACCACTTCTATTCAACATTGTATTGGAAGTGCTTGCTAGGGCAATACAGCAAGAGAAGGAAATACGAGGCAGCCAGATCAGAAAAGAGATGGTGAAGCTGTTGCTATATGTAAATGATATGATAGTGTACACAGAAAACTCCAAGAACTCAACCAAAAAACCTCTTGAAGCTAGTAGACCAATTTAGTAGAGTGGCAGGATAGAAGAGCAATGTTAAAAAGTCAGTGGGGTAATTCCATGGTAACAAAGAAAACATAGAGAAGAAAAATAAGAAAGCAGAGTATCATTTACAATAGCCAACCACAAATTGAGATACTTAGGAATAAACCTAACTAGAGACACAGGGCCTCACCAACCCAGCACGTCCAAATGCTGGCAAAGTCCTTCCGCCAGACCCCCAGTACATCTGGCATGTCTGCTCTGCCGATCCCCACGTGAAAGGTCACGTCCCACCTAGGGCCTTTGGAGACTTAATGTCAGCTGAATCGGGACTCTGGCTTCTTGAGGCACGGCAGGTTT
>NW_006400188.1:878097-879115 GCF_000299155.1 Elephantulus edwardii | reverse complement strand
TATCAGGATATGAGGGAGACTGATACAAGCTGGAATTCACCCTGTAGCACTAAGACAATCCTTAAATGTTTACAGGGGTAGGCATTAAGGCAATCCTTAAGTTCTACATAATTCTTAGTTTGGATTTACTAAATCCCTCCCTCTTCAGATAAGCATAAGGTAAACAATAGAGAAGAATTCAGCCTTATTTACAAAAGATTTTCCTTTGTGATTTACTTTCCCCATGTTCCTTTGTTTTTATTTACTACTCCCTTGTGATTTTCCTTTGTTTACTTCCGGGTGATTCTCAATAAAACCACAGAAAGGCATAGCATGGGGCTTCAGTTCACCCAGCTGTTAGTCCCCTGCCTTCACACTTTCTGGCCTGACAGCCATTCCTGAATGTCCCCAAATCTGTCTTTTCCTTCAGTCAACAACAGATATTTGACAAGGAAATAAAACCTATCAAATGAACAAAGGACAACCTCTTCAACAAATGGTGCTGGCAAAACTGGGCTGCTATCTGCAGAAAGCTCAAATAGGATCCACACCTCTCATCATATTAAAAAATCAACTCAAGGTGGATCAGAGACCTGGGAGTAAAGCCCAAAACCATAGATTATAAGAGACAAAGTGGGACCAAGCTTAGAAGGCCTAGCCAATCGTATAAAGAAGCTGACAAATTTAGCCAGAAATACACAACCAGGAGAGGATAAAAATGATAAATGGGGGGAAAAAATGATGAATGGGACCTTTTAAAGATTAAACCCTGTGTGCATAAAAAACTTTTCCCAAGAGGGTGAAAAGAAAATCTGCTGATTGGGAAAACCCATTTGGCAATACCATCTCATACAAGGGTCTCATAACGAAAGTTTATATAATACTACAGGGACTATCTCCATACCTTTTCAACCTGTATGCAGAACAGATTATTCGAGAGGCTGGGATCTATGAGGAGAAGTGTGGCATCAGGATTGGTGGAAGATCTATTAACAATCTGCGTTATGCAGATGACACAACCCTTCTTGCTGAAACTGAG
>NW_006400188.1:858276-876637 GCF_000299155.1 Elephantulus edwardii | reverse complement strand
AGGGGTAAAGGAAATGGGAAAGATCTGGTGGGGATCTGGAAAGACAGGGTAATGGTGGGCATTGTCCCATGGTGATGAATTTTGTAAAACATAATGAATGGGAATGACCATTTGAAACACAAAGTGAATGAAAGATATTGTGAAACACAAATGCATATGAATTTTGTAAGCAAACCAATATAAAATAAACATTTTAAAGCGAACTAAATAAATAAAACAATGCCATGTGTTTCTCCCAAACCTCCTGCACTGCTGGGCCAGAGTGTTCCTTCCCTGCGTGAGTTCTCTGTGTTTCTCCAGGTAATCACCCCTTCCTGCCCTCGGCCTGCTTCTCCATGGAGCTTTGCCGCTTTCCCTATCCAGTGCTCATTTACGCAACAACATAGTCCAGCTATGGTGACGGCTGTTTGGTCAACCAGTCTGTTGTTCCTGGGCTCGTCAAGTCGATTCTGACCCCCAGTGACCTTATGTGACAGTGAGGAAATGTCCCCTTAAGGTGTCTTCTGGGATGACAGATCATGTTTTCTGTCCCTTCAAATCACCCACCTTTGGGTTCACAGCTTTAACCAGTGCATCACTGGGTTAGTTAATGTTCTGATAGTTCCACGGGACAGAACCGTCTGGCCTCATGCAAAGCAGCCTGTGTTGCTGAGTCGATTCAGACTCATAATGATTCCATCAGATAATTGAAACATTCGAAGCCATAATCTAGGGAGCTCTGGTGGCCTAGTGGGTAAGGAGTTGTGCTGCTAACCCAAAGGCAGGCTGTTCAAATCCACCAGCTGTTCCTAGGAACAAGGATGCACAATTTCCTCCTATGTGATATCCTGCTTCTGAAAACCCCCTGAAAGGTCAACTAGGAACGGATTCCGATTTGATGGCAAATAAGAAAGAATGAGGCCATAATCTTTAGGAGAACAAGAATGCAGATATTTTCCTCCAGGGAATGGCTGGTAGGTTTGGACTTTTCACCTTATGGTACTTAAATCACTGTCCACTCACAGCTCTTTCCTTCCTGTTGTTAGGTGCCGTCAAGTTGCGTATAACCCATAGTGACCCTGTGAACAGATGTGAACCGTATCCTCTCCTGTTCCATCCTCATCCTCTCTGACACATGGAGCCCATTGCTGCAGTCACTGTGTCAAGCCACCTGGTGGAGTGATGTCCTCTCTCTAGCCAACCTTCTACCTTTCTGAACACGATACCTCTCTCCAATCCTTTCCTGGCAATATGCCCCAAGTATGGGAGACGAAGCTTTGTCCTCATCACCATAAAAATAAAACCAAATCCGGCAGTTTAGTTGCTTCTGACCCATGGCAACCCTGTAAGGCAGACTGGAGATTCCCCCCTGGGCTTCCAAGGGGAAAACTCTGTACAGGAACACACATCTTTGTCAGTCTCCCTAGGTCAGCTTGACCAAGCCCACATTGCCTTCCTCCCATCACCACAGGCTCAGCTATCAGTGATCTTCCCCTCCCATCCTAATACATTTAGGGTTTTAAATCTTTAAGTGGGCAGGTCATGTACGTCTAGGAACATGAATCAGAACCCAGCCTTGGCAACACCCCTAAGTTACGTGATGCCCGGATTCCCACTATCTTTCAAGATAGCGCTGCTATGTTTATTTGGACTCAGCACATATTTATACTGGTGGCCTCTAAATCACCAGGACGTGCAATTTTCTATTTAAATGTTTTAAATAAACATTTACTTTTTTTTTAACTGCACTGTACTCAGCTGCTAATCAAAAGGTCAGTGGTTCAAACCCACCAGTCATTTCATGGGAGACAAGCCCAGCGATCTGCTCCTATAAAGATTACAGTGTTGGAGATGCCATGGGCCACCCCTACGTGGTCCTCCAGGGTCCACAGGTGCCCCGGTGGTGCAGTGGGTCAAGCACCAGCCACTAAGTTACAGTCAGTTGTTTGAACCCACCAGATGTCCAGCAGGAGACAGATGTGGCAGTACCTGCTCCCGTTAAGACTGCAGTCCAGGAAACCCCAGGGGGCAGTTCCACGCAGTCCTACAGGGTCGCTGGGAGTCAGAATCAGGTTTTCAGACTGTCAGTTGCAGAGAGGAGACTGTCCATTTTTTACCTGTAGAGCAGTTGGTGGATTCGAACCATGTGCCTTTGGGATTGCAATGTAGTTTCTTACCAGTAGGCCACCAGAGCTCTTTGCTGTTGTTGTTATGTGCCATTGAGTCACTGTGACCGTATGTACAATAGCCCTAAACCCTGCTCTATCTGGTGCCTATCTTATTGTCTCTGACACGCCTACCCCCATTACCCTAGTCACTGAACCAATCCATCTCATCCTAGGTCTATTTCTCCTGTGCTGTCCCTCCACCCTCCAAAGCATGGCGCCCCTCTCCAAGGACCAGTCCCTCCTTGCAACATGCTCAAAGTATGTCAGATGAAGCTTTAGAATCCTTGCCTCCAAGGAGCAGCTTGGCTTCACCCTCTCCAGGACGAGCTTGTTTGTTTTCCTAGCAGTCCATAGTATATTCAATACTCTTCTCCAGCACCACAGCTCAAAGGCATCAACACTCCTTCTATCGTCCCTAATCATTGTCCAGCCCTCTGATGCATAGCAAGTAACTATGGCCTGTATCAGGCTCACCTTAGTCTCTAGACTGACATTAGATATTCCAAGTCGCCACTAGAGGTCAGATCAGGCTACATGTATCTCTGAATTCAGAAAAAAAAACTTGCTCTGCTTAAAGAAGAAACTCCCTCACAGGGCCCCAACCTGCCTTTCCCTTCTGCCTGAGGTTCCTCCCCCGCCTGGCCAGTCATCCTCCTAGGGGCCCCAGATCTGGCCCGGCTCCTCATCTCTGCCACATTACCTATGTGGAATGCTGCTTCTCCTCTCCCCAAAGCCAACATCCCATCATTGAAGACACAGTCAAAGGGAAACATCCCTAACCCCCTCCTTTAACCTGTTCTTGTTAACCTCAAAGAAAATGATTCTTCCCTAACAGACTTTCCCACTATAATATAAGAGTGCTAGAGCGAGACAGGCTATCCGTGCCTCTGACGACGGGTGGTGACCCATGAGCAGTGGGTGAGTATGCGGGGGGCGTGTGGTGTACCTGGGAGGTCCCCCAACCAGTGCTCCCCAGAGTCTACCATCCAGTGGGTGTGTGCGTGAAGGCTCCATCCCAAACCCCTGCCCAGGTTTATCTCTGGGGGCCGAGGGAAGATGTTTAGGGAGCTCGTGAGAAGCGTGGCCCCTGCAGAGCGGCCCCACTGCATGCAGTAAGTAAGCCCCAGAAGCCCTTGGCAACCCTGAGGCGTCCACCCCAGGCGGACATCCCCAGGCGAGTCGTACCTAGGGTCCTCCACGACAGGGCCTGAAGAGGTAGTTCTGTGAAAAGAAAATCAACAGCTTTGAGGGCAGGTGGGACTGACCCGGATGACCTCAGGATGCTGACTTCAGAGAGCTCTGCCCCAGACCACGGCCTATGAGCATTGCTGGATGAAGGGAGGACCACGTCTCTGCCAACAGGTGCAGCTGGACCCAGCAGGAAGGGGAAAAACCCGGAGAAAAATACTACTCCCTTCCCCACAGACCTAGTCGGCTGAGGTTTCCCTTGGGCCTCAAACCTGATGAAGCTGAAACAGCAGGGCAGACCCAGCCAACACTCAAGTGGGGCGCGTTCTGCTTTGGGAAGGTATCAGCCTCTGTTGCTGTGTGGACCCACACAGCACCCTTTGGACCCAAGGTCAGAACGAAAACAAACAGCAGACGGGCTGCACGTGGACGGCTCTGGGAAAGCAGTTTCACTTGAGGGAGCCGTGCGGGAAGGCCCTGGAAGAGGCACACTTTAGAATCTTCTCTGATTTCCAGCATACACACCTTTTTGGGGTTTTGATTTGCTTTGGCAAATGGCCAATGGTATCCGGCATTTCTGGGTGCACAACAGTTGTGGAGCTGAAACTGAGCCCTGGTGCCTGTACGTGGCAGAGCAGAGCTACACGCTCTGTGGGGTTCTCAGAGGCGGAGGTTGCAGAAGGAGGTCGCCAGGCCTTTCTTCCTAGGGGCTTCTTGGTGTATTTGAACTTGCCAACCTCTCACCAGCTGATCTTCTGGTGGAGTGGTGGGCGAAGGTGGAGAGGAGGGAGGGGGCCCAGCTGTGGGTCACTGATCTGGAACAAAGCTCCACGTTATTGATTGAATTGCATCCCTCCCAAAACATGCGCTGGAAATTCTAAACTCTGGGCCTGAGATTGTAGAAGCTGCTCCTTAGGAGAGCGATAATGCAGCCGGCCTCATCGAGATCACAGCCCAGGAAACACGATGGGGCAGTTCTGCCCTGTCCTGCAGGGTCAGAATTGACTCCATGGCCGTGCGTTTGCTTCCTGCTTTGATTACGTCCATAGGGAGTCACACTGCTACTCCTCCCTGCAGATTTGAATCCAACACTGCGAAGACGACAGGCAATCTCCTCTTGTGCCAATTCACAGGCTCCAAAGCCCACTGGAGGGTCACCTAGGAGTCAGCATCAACACCCAACAACAACAACAATCTTGTCTGGGAATAAGTTTTGTTATTTTAATGAAGCAGGGGGTCAAGGACTGCAGCCTTCAACATGGATTGAGGCTCAATGTCAAGAAGACAAAGATTCTCACCACTGGACCAACTGGCAGCATCAGGATGGATGGTGAAGAGATTGAGATTGTTCACAGTTTTAGTTTGCTTGGCTCCACAGTCAACAGTCTTGGCACCAGCAGCCATGAAATTAAAAGACACATTGCCATGGGAAAGTCTGCTATTAGGGACTTCTCCAAAGTACTGAAGAGCAATGGTGTCACTCTGGAGACTAAGGTGAGCCTGATATAGGCCATGGTTTTTGCAATCACTTGCTATGCATCAGGGAGTTGGACAATAACTAGGGAGGACAGAATGAGAATTGATGCCTTTGAGCTGTGGTGCTGGAAAAGAGTATTGACTATACCATGGACTGCTAAGAAAATGAACAGGTTCATCCTGGAGAGGGTTAAATCAGGTTGCTCCTTGGAGGCAAGGATTCTGAGGCTTTGTCTACCGTATTTTGGACATGTTGCAAGGAGGGACCAGTCCTTGGAGAGGGACATCATTCTTGAGAGGGTGGAGAAACAATGCAAGAGAGGAAGACCCTCTATGAGGTGGATTGATTCAGTGACTGGGGTAATCGGGATGAGTGTGTCGGAGACAGTGCGATTGGCACAGGACAGAGCAGGGATTAGGGCTGTTGTACATAGGGTCGCTATGAGTCACAAGTGACTCGATGGCACATAACAACAATGAACAGGATGCATATAGTGCGTGTTCTAAATCAATCTTTCCCCCCCGAATCAATCTAAGATATTTTTTTGAAATGAAAAAGACGGGGTAAGACAGATGTCAAGATACAAGGAGGTTCCGAGGACCTTTCCCCACAAGTCAGCGGGCAGAGAGACAGAAAGCCTTCCCCAGAGCTAAGATCCTGAATTCAGACTTCCAGCCTCCTGAATATCAAGGGGGGAAAAATAATTCCGTTTGTAAGAGTCCCCCCACTTGAGGTATTTCTGTTGCAGTTGCATTAGAAGGTAAGACACTCGCACAGGCTAGTATGTAGAGACAAGGCAGAGACAAGCATTAGATTATAAAGTACCTGCATATCACACCTACACCTCCACATCTGTGATTGGAAATGAGGGCCCTGAAGGTGGAGCCTGCAGAGAAACGTGCTAAGGAAGGACTCACAGACCCAGACTCACAGCATCCGCGGTTTGAAATACAAGAACCTGCTTTTTCCCACATCTCTGCTGTCAGGAAACTTAAGAACAGAATGAAATTTAAGTGCTACCAGGGGGAGCCCCTTGCCATAAGCAGTGTGGCCTTTAGTGCTGGACCCTAGGAGCCAGCCACACCTGAGGCCAATGAATGGAGGCTGAGCAGACCAGCAGGGACCTCCTTGGTCAGTGCTGACCCCCAAGAGGCCATGTGGGGAGGCTAGAAAAGGCCTTGGAAGCTAGAGACTCCATGGAACTCCCTAGATGGAGAGAGAATTAGTGAGTCCCCCGGGGGTGTGGACGTTGTGTGGACCCTCCTTCGCCCCAACTCGTCCTCTGTGTCTATCTTTTCCCACTGCATTAAACACAGCCCTGTCCCTGGAGTTAGTAAGCCACTACAGTGGCTTTTCAGACCTGAGAAACAGAGAAGGAATCGGTGCCTGCTGACCTGGGTCCAGGTGAGTGAGGATGTGGGTGAGTGTGTGTGATATGTTGTTGGCCTGGCCCCAGGTGAGTGGGAAGGGGAGGGGAGGGGAGGGGACCCATGGACCGACCAGCCTTAAGTGAGTGGAGATGAGATGGGAGGTGGATACCCACCACCCACTCATTTGGCTTCACATAAGTGTGGATGAGCGAGAGAGGCTGGTACCAGCTGGCCTGGCCCAGGTGATGGAGACGGGAGGGGGAGATGGTACTCACTGACCTGCCCCAGGTGAGTGAGGATATGAGAGAGAAGCTGGTACCCACCGGCCCGGCCCAGGTGAGTGGAGATGGCAGAGGTGTCACCATCTACCACCCACGTGGCATCAGAGGTGGTGAAGCCAGCTTTCCTGGTGACTCAGTGAGCAGGGCCAGTTTGAGAGACCCCTGCCTTTGCAACGACAAACTCTACCAGCAGATTAGCCAAGTCCTCTCACAAGCTCCAGACCACTGGGCAGGTGTCAGCTGGGACCTCTGCCAGCTCTGGAGGCTGCCGCTGTCCCTGAAGGACGAGGAGGCAGCGTGGCTGAGGTGTGAACCGGCTGCGCCGCATCTGACTCAGTGGTCAGCTGAGCAGGTGATGGGCAAGAGGCTCCGTTAGGAGTCCTGGCTGGCAGAGTGGCTAACCGCTCCACTGCTGAGTGCAAGGCCAGTGTTTTGAACTGGTCAACTGCCCCGTGGGGCAAAGACAAGGCCATCTGCTCAGAGCCTCAGAGACCACACGAGCCAGTGCTGCCACCCCTGCAGGGTGGCCAAGCGTCAGAATCGACATGGCAGTGGTTTTGGGGTCCATCAGTGCAAACTGAGTTCATTTCTGAATCCAGTGGAATCCTGAGACCTGGGCAATAATTTAGGGAGACGGGGAAAAGCATGCTTTGGTCTTAAAAGATCTGAGAATGAGGTCTTTGGTCCCTGGTCATCTGCCCTCTGAAAACCTCCCTGGAGAACGGAATCATCCCTCTCTCTGCCCAGGCACTCACTTCTCCTCTCAGGGGTTTCATCGTGCTCCCCAACCACACCCACCTCCCCCCTGGGCACCACACCTCGGTGTGGGTGGGAGCCCCACCTGGGGACGAAGACCACGTTGTGCAGGTAGTCCTCGAAGGTCTTGCGGAAGGAGGACTCCTCCAGCTCCTTCAGGATCTGGGAGTCCGTCTTGGGGCAGGAGCAGCACTCAGGCGAATCCTCGTGGTTGCTCTTGTTGTGTTTCTGAGCGTCCTCTGAGTCGGACGGGGGCGACCAGTTCCGAGAGGGCAGCTTCAACCCTAAGGGCAGACAGAGCAGGGGGATGGTTCTCAAGAACCCACAGGGGGCGGTGGCAGCCAGTGACCAGATCCTCCCCTTCCAGGCAGGAGAGCTTGGTTTTATCCTGCCCAGTGCACCCCGTTCACAGCCAGTGGCTGTCAGTGGAGCTTTGAGTCTAAGAGGAATGCGGAAGAAAGGCCTGGCAACTTATTTCTGAGAATCTATCCATGAACATCTATGGAAGACAAAAGCCCCTCGGAGACCGATGGTGGAGGTGGAGCGGGACCTGATGGAGCATCTTGATGCCCGGTGCATGTGTCTTCACAAGGCAGGGGCCAGGGGGTGGTAACCAGCAAGGGGCAGAGCTGGGGGCAAGATTCCAGTTGCACTAAACACATAAAAACTTTCCTCTCGAAGATCCAGGGAGTCCCACCTGAGAGGAGGCAGGTCAAGGCCTTCTGGAAACTATCAGACGCTGTGCCCTCATGGGGCTGGGACTATAAGAGACCCAGACAACATTTGTGCCCCATGGAGCCCATAATCTGGAGGAAGAGGGGAATGAGGAAGTGCACACGGCACCTTAATCAATGCACGTGTTGTGGGTGACACAAGTAATGTAAATAGAGTCAACGGAATTGGAATTGGGGGGGAGGAATGAAATCTACAACGTACTGTCATCAAGTCGATTTCCAACTCACAGCAGCCCTCTGTCAGGTTAGGGGGCCTGTCTTCATGGAAAGAGCCTCCCACTCTTCCTCCCAAGAAGCAGCTGGTGGATTAGAACTCCCAATCTTTTAGTTAGAAGTGCAGCACGCTGCGCACTAAGCCACCAGGATTCCTTAACATGCACAAAGGATCTGTATGTGAG
The DNA here is from genome assembly GCF_000299155.1 of Elephantulus edwardii. Taxonomy (NCBI): domain Eukaryota; kingdom Metazoa; phylum Chordata; class Mammalia; order Macroscelidea; family Macroscelididae; genus Elephantulus; species Elephantulus edwardii. Next base: position 868,286 of record NW_006400188.1, on the reverse strand, counting down.
GAGCTGGCTGGGCACCCCTCTCCCTGGTGCCCATGTCTGCAGAGCAAAGCAAATGCCCCCCTTACGCCAGCCCCTGCAGAGCCTCCAGGGTGGACACTGCACTCTGCCAGGCTCTTCTCTGTGAACAGCCACGTGGACACACAGGTATCCATGAAATTCTGAAAGCCTGCCAGGGACACTCACAAACACTTCTCAAGCCTATCACTACCAGCTGCCTTTGGGTTTTCCAGGTGGACCATTTAGAAGCAGATCGCCAGGCCTCTTTCCTGATGTGTGTTCTGCTTAAGTTTGAACTCCCAATCTTGTGGTCGGCAGCTGCATTTCCAGTGACTCCTATTTATTAACAGATATAGAAGAAGCCAGGAGTGGGGGTTATCTGTGGGGGAGCTGCCATAGTAAACACTGAAGAAAGGGAAATATCCGGTAAGGAACTGTTTTCTCAGGAACTCTTGGCCATTTTCAACAGAGCGAGGGACACTCATGGGTCACTGGCATGGTCCCTGAGGCCTGTCACCCCTCTCTTGAATCCATAACACCAGACTTGTCGCTGTCAGCAGCTCTCAACTCAGGGCAATCTGTGCGCTATGGGACAGCCCAGTCCTGCACCGCCATCTCCACGATCATTCACAGACTGGACAGCCATAACCCACAGAGGTTTCACCAGTCAACTTCCAGAAGTGGATCACCAGGCCTTTCTCCCTAGTGTTAGTCTGGAAGCTCTGCTGAAGACTGGTTGGTATCCTAGGAGCATATAAGCTTCCACTGGCAGGTCATGGCTGCACGTGAGGTACACTGACTGGGATTAGAACCCTGGTCTCCCGCATGGGAGTTAAGAATTCTAGTACCACCTCCACTAGCTTATGTCCTCAAACTAAAGGGGTCTAAGTGGGGCTCAAGCCCTGCCTAAACGTTGCCAACAGTGTCTCTGCACTCTCATGTGCGTTTCTAGCTTTGCACCAAAGTCCTATGTAGGTTAACTCAGCTCCAGCTACATCAGTGTGGAAGAGGGAGAGAAAGGAGGAGAAAGAGAGAGGGAAGGTGAGGAGAGGATAGTGTGGGGGCAGGTGAAGAGCCCTGAGGAAGATGGAGCCACGGTAGGGGAGACGTCTGTTTCCAATAGGCATCTTCAGAGTGTGTGCTTATGTTAAAATGTTTAAGTGTGTGTGTGTGTGTGTGTGTATTTTCATCTGAGACAGAGTGTTGGCCTGTGTGTGAGTGGGTGTGCATACCCCATACAGGAAAGGAGGAGAGACATGGTTCCCTGGTTCCCTGGGGAAGGAGCACAACCACGTGCGCTCACCTTTGAGGCAATAGTCCAACTCAAACAGCTCGCTGTCCTCCTCCTGCTTCTCCCAGAACACCAGGTAATGTGTGATGTTGCCATTGGGATCGGAGGGAGGCTTCCACTTCAGAATAATCTGGGATGATGAGTTAGAGACCGAGATGGGGTCCTGGGGGACGGAAGGATCTGCAAAGACAAAGAAAAACAGGTTGACCATGAGGATGTGAACAGATGCACAAGGGTGGTCGTGTGGACGGCACACAAGCCGATGAAACTAGAACAAGCTGCACTGAGTGGCATTAATCAGGCACAGAAGGACAAGTACGGTATAAAATCACTCATAAAAAAGAGGACTAGCCCAATCCACAGAACAGCAAGTTAAAAATCTCCATTCTGGAATGTTCCCAATGTCTGAGGCGGAGGTCTCTTTTCCACTAAGATTTTTCCCTGAAGTAACTCCTTTAACTGTTTGTTGATAACTTTGATAAAAGATCATTTAAGAGTCATCCTTATCTGGAAATCTTTTAAAGTCTCAAAGTCAGGTTTAAAACATACACTTCTGTGATTATTGATTGTGTATATCAATTCCTCTTATATTGTACCATGTGCTATTTTAGTGTTCTTGGGAAGTGAAAAATAAACTGTGTGTCTTAGTATAATAAACATGAAGGGTTTTAAAGTGAAAAAAGGGGGGCCTCTATCAATAAATGACTGGATTGAGAAACTGGTATATTTACACAATAGAGTACTGCAGCACACAGGAGCAATGATTTTGAAAAATAGTATATAACACGGGAGAGACTGGAGAGATTTAGGCTGAGTGATCTAACTCAGACATATAAGGGCAAATACTGCATAAGACCATTATAGTCAAAACAGAAGGCTAACTAGTAAGACGTGTAGCAAAGTCCAAAGAGGGCAGAGGAGGGGGCAGGGGGACTGAGAGTAGTAAGAGGTGGAAACCACAGGTTCCCAGAATTTGCTGGGTGGAGAGAGGGTAAAGGAATTAGGAAAGATCCAGTGGGGATCTGAAAAGATGGGGTAATAGTGGACATAGATCGATGGTGATTCATTTTATAAGACATAATGTATAGGAATGATCATATGAAACATAACATGAATGAAAAAAGTATTTTTTTTAAATGTCTCATGCTCTACTGACTAAGCGAGCTGCGTGACTGAAATTTTTCTTTTTCTTTTTAAAAAGGAGCTCTGGTGGCTCAATGAGTATGGAGCTGTGCTTCTGATTCAAAAGTGGGTGGTTCAAATCTACCAGCTGCTCCCAAGAAAAATGAGCAATCTCCTCTCATGGGATTTACTGCCTCTGAAAACCTCACTGGAGGGTCAGCTATGAGTTGGTTCTGACTCAACGGCAACGAACAACAATATTATAAAAAGCGACAGAAAGGTTTACACTCAGAATCAAGAACGGAGGAAGAAGGGAGCAAAAATTAACTAGATAAACTGAGTGAAGGGAAAAGCAAGGTTAAGTAAGGATTTGAGGAGCCACTGTGATGAATTACACTATTGTTGTTGTGTATCATAGAGAGGGAACCACAGCTGGCCTTCCAGCAGGTTTTCAGAGGTAGCTGAACACACGGGAGGAGACTGCCCAACCTTTTCCCATGGAGCAGCTGGTGACCTTGAACCGCATGCCTTCAAGATTGCAACACAGCTTCTTGTCACCAGGCTACCAGAGCTCCATTGAACTACATTAATTAATCAATCAATCAATCAATCACTCAATCAATCATAATTACATTATGATAACTACATTAATTAATCATAATTAACATTATAAAACAAAACGTGTATGAATGATTGAATGAAAACCAGTATGACTGGTAAACTTTTACACAAATGGGGAAAGGCTCCTAAATCCTCCAAGAATGTTCGCTGTAGCATTAAGTGAAACCCTAAGGAAGTTCGCTCCACTGTCACGTAAAATCATGAAAGGTTTGCTGCAGCTCTATTTAAAATCGCGAGGATGTTCACTGGGGGAAATGGAGACAGGTGGGGTTCCCATCCAATCAGGGAGCAGGTCACCACATGACATACAGGCTGTTTATATCGCAGATGATTGAGCTCTGGGTGCCAAGCACGAGCCCTGGAGGTGCAGTGGTTAAGCGTTTAGCTATTAACCCAAAGTGTGGTGGTTCGAAACCACAGTGGCTCCACAGAGAAAGATAGGCCAGTCTGCTCCCAAAAAGATTTGCAGCCACGGGTAGCTCTGTTCTGTCCTACAAGATCACTTTAAACCATCTGACAACAATGGGTTTGGTTCAGGTTATCTTTTTCCTTCTCTTTCCAACCTCAATGGGCCAAGTTTCTTCACACCATGTGCTTTTATTTTCTGGAATCAGAATGGCTTCCCTGTACATAGCTTTCTCCCATGGAGTCACTGGTGGATTTGAACCACCGCCCTTCAGATTTGCAGCGTGTGCTTTAACCATGGTGCCACAGGGTCCCTTACTATCAGCATTAGGTCTAGGCTTTCTCTGGGGCGGGGCCATCCCGGGGACTGATGGGTGTTTAGCACTATCCCTGGCCTCCACAGATGTCTTGAGACACCATCAGAGCATGTCTCCCTATGGGTGGAATCACCCCTGGCTGAGAGCTACTGCCTTGAGAGAACAGAGGCTTATAAAAAAACACAACCAAGTTGTGTGTGTGTGTGTGTGTGTGTGTGTGTGTGTGTGTGTGTGTGTAAGTCATATGACCAAGAAGTGGATCTTGGAAAATTGGTTGCTAGAGTGGAAACAAATCCCAAATTTTTTTTATTTCTGAATCCAGGTGAGGGCTTTGCATAGGATCATTGTTCTTCCTATTTTTTAAAATTTTATTCTTTTCTGTGTATGTACCATCAAATCAGATCTGACTGGTACAGGAGGAGACTGCCCCTCCTTTTCCAGAGAGCATCTGGTGGATTTGAACTGCATACCTCTGGGATTGCAATGCAGCTTCTTGCCACTAGGCCACCAGAGCTCCCTATGTTCTTCCTATTTTTGTGAATGTTTAAAAAAGTTCTTCCAATAAAACCCAAAACCCAGCCCTGCTGCCACCAAGTGGGTTCCTGTACCTCCCTGTGACTCAGCTCCATGGGGTCTTCAGTGGCAGGGGGCCAGGCCTTCCTGAAGCGCCTCTGGATGGGTCAGGAGTGGAGGGTTTAACCCCCACACCACGCAGGACACCTCAGGAGGCCAGCCACCCAGCCTCGTCTTCTGGAAGTGGAACCTCACAGGAGGCTCAGCCTGTGGCAATGGTGACGCCTGGCTGACTGGTCACCTCAGTGTCGCTGTGCCAGCCTGGCGTCTGGATCGCATGCACGACACGGCACTTACTCGTGGCATCCGTCTGGACATAGATGATGTCACTCTTGGCCCCGTACGTCCTGCGCTCGTCGGAGAAGGTGACCAAGGTCTTGACAAAGATGGCGTACTGCGTCCAGGGCTTAAGGTTCCGCATCAGCCACCCGGGGTGGACCTGCGACTTGGGGTCATTGGACCGCTGGGGTGGGTCGATGTCCACCACCGTCCAGCTGTTGGAACCACACGCGTCCTGCCCGTCGAACTCCGTCACGTTCTGGTAGGGCCTTCCGAGACAAAACGGGAGAAGGTGGTCACCATTCCCTCCAGGGGCCACACGGTGGGAGGAGGGTCACGGACCAGGGTTCCGCCGGGCTGCACCCTGCTCGCCAACCACTCAGGCCTCTTCTCTTGTCTGGGGCACGTACACAGCACAGCATACACCTGGTCTACAACTTCTGCACAGACAGTTCAGGGACCCGGATCCTTTCCCCTCCTTTTCTGGGCTATCCCTTCCCCATGAACATAAACCCACTTCCCGGTCTGACTCCTGACCAGCCTTTGAGTGGCCTTGTAATGCCACCCTGCGTTGCTGAGCCAGAAAGGACAGAGTGCTTGAGGCGGAGGCTCTTTGCTAGTTGAAAACCACTGTTTGGTTTAAAGAAGATGTCAGGTCACCCCTTCAACCTTGTGGCACAAAGGAAATGACCAGAGTGGCCAATGACAGTGGCAGGCACCCTCAATGACTCAATTTCCCCATAGCAACAACAACAACAACAACAGTAATAAGACCATGCTTCTCAGCACATGACCTGCCACGTGATAAATCTCAATAAATCAATAAATCTAACTAGTATCACCAACTGGCATCCACTTCCTAAACAACATGCCTCCAGAAACTCTATGAATGTTGATAAATACTGATAGCTGTAGAGGGGCTTCAGGCCTTTTGTTCATAGGGTCGCTATGAGTCATGCTCGACTCGAAGGCAATCAACAACCACAACAACATCACCAACTAGCTTCCTGTTGTTGGTCCCCGCTCACAGTGGCCTCATGTACAAGGGAACAAAACACCCCAGTTTCGTGCTATCCTCATGAATTTGTTGTGCATCAGGCGACTGTGAACCATTAAGGTTTTCATTGGCTGACTTTCAGAAATTGGTCACCAGGCCTTTCTTCCTAGTCTGTCTCAGTTTGGAAGTTCTGCTGAGATCTGTTCAGCATCTCAGCAATACTCAAGCCCCCACTGACAGGCGGGTGGTGGATTAGTATGAGGTGCACTGGGAGGGATTTGAACCCAGGTCTCCTGCATGGAAGGCAAGGATTGTACCACTGAACCACCAACGCCTGCTTGCTCCTGGACCACTCACTACCTTCCTTAAAACTCCAGCCCCATTGTCCTCTCAAAGCAGCCAGGGAAACTGAGCTCCTTGGCTGAGACAGTCTGCTAAGGCAAGGAGCAGAAAGGAGTATTCCCACGCACCACAGCCAATCTGTGTTCCAAAAGAAATTCACTTCTAACCGCAGTCATACCACTGACTGGTGATGGGGTAAGAAGAAATCTATGCCATCTAGTCAGCATGAAGGATAGACAAAAGAGAGTGAGAGAGAGACAGACCGTGACAAGGAGAGAGATCCAGAAAGAGAGGAAAAGAAAGAGAAACAAATAGACAGTGATGAGAGAGCTACAGAAAGAGACAAAAAGAGAAAGAGAGACAGAGAGAGACACAGGGAGAGAAAGACAGAAAAAGCAAGAAAGAGACAGAGATAAACAGACTAAGATGGAGAGACAGAAAGAGAGAGAGGCAGAAAGAGATGAGGGTGGAGAAATGGAGGAGGAGAAAGAGACAGAGAGACATAGTGAGACAGAGACAAAATGAGATGGAGAGAAACACAGACTAAGATGGACAGATACAGCAAAAGAAAGAGAGATGGGAAATTGGAGACAGACAGAAAGAGGGAGAGAAAGAAACAGACTAAGAGACACAGATAAAATAAGAGAAAGACAGGCAAATGAGAGAAAGGAAGAAATAGGAGGGAAAACGGACAGATATCTCTATCGAAAGAAAGGAAAGGCGACAGAGAAAGAGACAGAAAAATGAGTCAGAGAGAGGGAAATAGAGACAGACAAAATAAGACAGAGAGAAAGAGATAACGAAGAGTGAGACAAACACCGACAGACAGACACACAGAAGAGACAGACAGTGACAGAGGACACCACCAGACAGAGGACAATGACGGAGGGGCAGCCATGACTTCCTACAGCAGACAAAGCTCCGAGGACCCACCTGCTCCCTCCCATACTTACGCCTCTTTGTAGAAAAGCATGAACCCCAGGAGGTCTCGGAAGTCGGGGGGCCAGTACGGCTCCCATTTGAGCAGAATCTTATCAAATGTTGTCCGGATGTGAGAGAATTTAAGTAATTCATTTTCACCTGGAAAAAGAAACAGAACACTGGTGAGGTAAGTGTCAGAGGGTTTTAGGCCAAGGCCGTGATCACAGAGCCCACGAGGTATATGAGAAGGCAGCAACACGAATGTCCCCACACATCCACGTGACCATCCCACTTCGCTGAGTGTCAGTTCAAATGCCACAACTAGCCGTGTAACCAGGACCCCAACACCACACAACTTCTTTACCAGGAAACGAACTGGCAACAGCCATCCATTCCAAGGCCAAGCACACCCAGCAACCGTTAACTAGGATTTTCAAGACAAATATCCACTTGGCCCAATTCTGCCATGCATACTCACTTCCAGAATTAACTTGGGAGATTCAATTCTAGTGGGGCCCGATGGTTCTCCTTCCTGACTGGCCATCCTTCCTCCCCGTCCACTCACAGGATGGACACACACCACCTGATGGCCTCCCTGCTCGGCCCTATTTCCTCCCCTTCTCCACACTTCACACACACTCCTCCTAATACCTTATTTGAGCTTCTGACACCTCTTTGGCATTTACATCCCAGAAAACCCAAACGGACAGTTACTTACCCAGTTTTAAAGCTCTCAGCTCAGCAATTGGCCTGATGCACATATAAGCCGATGTCATTCAGCCATTCACTCACTCCTTCCTTCATCCGTTCATCCATCCATCCATCCATCCATCCATCCATCCATCCATTCCTCCATCCACATAAACCTTACGCTGCACCTTCCGGCATCAGGTACCGTCAGTGCAACAAGCAGACGTTAGATGTACAACTTCGACACTCAGAATGTCACAGAGACGGCCCTCGTCACAGCCGTGCTAGTCCTTCGGGGCGGAAGTGCCCTCACAGGAGAGGCCAGCCACGTTATGGGGCCCGTGTGCGGACTAGCCCGGGTCAGCACTACTTACAGGATGCCTGATCCCCATTGGTCTTCAGGGCAATGTCGTTTCTCTCCTGACGGCCCTTGGTTCCAGAAACTTCTTCCATCTTGTGAATCTCCGACAAGCAGAGTTTGGGGTTATAATGAAAGAAGAGTTTCCCCTGAGCGATGGTGAGGTTGTGTTTGCTCCAGTCCCAGAGCTGCCGTAGGTTCTGGTTGTCTAAGGCGTAGAAGGAGTAGTTCCTACGGAAACACACACACATGTCAGGTCCCAGAACGCTCGTCTGCGTCAGCTCCACGAAGGCGGAACAGGTCTGGGGACACCTTGTTCGGTGTTCCCAGAGTCCTAGTTTCTACCACATTTGACACATGCTCATTGCTGGGAGTGGAGGAGATCTTTATGGTCACAGGGGGTCTGAGCTTACACCCAACTTGAAAGGGTAAAATGGTGATAAAATGAGACATGGGCTTTATAAACGGGGAGGATGAAAGCAGGAAAGTACAATGGAGGCCCATCAGAGAGGAGCAGAGAAGCCAAGAGAACGCAGGAAACAAGGCTGGAGAGTTCACAATGGGCCCGTCCCTTTAGAACTCTGCATGTGAGGCTGAGCACAGGCGACTTCCTTGGCTTACAGGGGGACCCGTGGATGGTTCTGGAAGAGTTCAATGACTTCATTAGACCCTTTCTTTCCAACCAGGAGTGGGCTGCTCAGTACGCACTGGATGGGATGAGGGAATCGTCCAGGCCTGTGCCATCCAACAAAGCGGGCACACACGACTCTGAGACGTGGCTATTCAGAACTGCTATCATTGTGAGTTACGCTCCAGCTGCCCAGCGCACGGTGGCCCCTACACAATGAAATGAAAAAGTGCCCACTCCTGCTCCGAGCCTGGCACGGGCTGCAGCCAGGACAGCTGTGCCCCACAGCTCTATCACGGGCCGGCTTTCACACGTCAGCCGCCAGGCCTTTCCTCCTAGTCTGCCTTAATCTTAGAGACCCCTCAGCATCAAACTCTGTACTGAGAAAGTGGAGGTGGCTGCACACAAGAGGCACTGGCCGGGAAACGGAGTCAGGTTGTCGAGTAATCTCGCGTTGAATCAATGCTGTGCCCGTCACAGCTGAATGTTTCTCGTGCACAAAACGCATCATGGACATGCCGGCTCCTGACTCGGATGGGGGCCCACGTACCCGACTTCCAGGGTCTCTCCTCGAATCAGACGTAACTTCCGGAAGAAGGCGAGCGACACAAGAGCGTAGGAGCGGCGGATCTTGAGATACCCTGAAATCTCTTCAATGAGCCCAAGGTTGGCCTCTAGCTCGGCGGCCAGGTTGTCTGGGGAAAGGACAGAAGAGTCAGTGAGTTTACACAAACATATTTTTAAAAAATTTTAAAAAAAAAAAACACCAAACATATTTTCATTGTCCTGTACTTAGCACAAAGAGGAGTCACTCTATTTTTTTCCTTTTTGACTTTTTAAAATTATTATTAATTTTAATGAAAGTTTAGAGAGACTTAGGGTTTCCAGTCATTCATTGTTGCACTTTTCTCCCTGCCCACTTCCTCCCCCACCAATTCGCTCTTCTCTTTGAAAAGTAAAATAAAAACTCTTTTCATTGTTATGCAATCCCTCCCTCAAGTCCACTCCAGTATGCAGCCTTTGTTCTGGACTCCTCTCATGACAATACTACCTAATCATATATTGCTTTTAAACAGTTCTCTTCCTCATCTGTTTCAATGCTGTATACATTATTTATTCCCTCTTTCTGTCTTCCCTCAACCCTGATATCAGTCCTGTTTTACAACAGTGGCACTATGCAGTATTTGTCCTTTTGTGACTGAGATATTTCATTCAGTATAATGTGGTGTGTCTGATATAGGCCATGGTCTTGCAATCACTTGTTATGCATCAGAGAGTTGGACAATGACTAGGGAGGATAGAAGGAGAATTGATGACTTTGAGCTGTAGTGCTGGAGAAGAGTATTGAGTGTACCGTGGACTGCCAAGAAAACAAACAGATTCAACCTGGAGAGGTTTAAACTGGGCTGCTCCCTGGAGGCAAGGATTCTGGGGCTTCGTCTGGCATACTTTGGACATGTTGCAAGGAG
>NW_006400188.1:845899-857991 GCF_000299155.1 Elephantulus edwardii | reverse complement strand
AAAAAACAAAACAAAACAAAACAAGAGCAACAATTAAAAACCCACTGTGGTTGGGCTAATTCCTACTCAACGCAGCCCTACACGATGGAGGGAGCTACCTCATGAGTTTCCAAGGCCGCAACATTTACAGGATCAGACGATCCCATCTTTCTCCACAAGCCTCTCTGTGGATGTGATGTGCTGACCTCTAGGCCAGCAGCTGCAGTGCTCAACCATGGCACGCCAGCATTCCACAGAGTCAACTTACAGGCTGCACTGAACAGCTTCTGCTGCTCAAAAGCCACCTTGCTATGCACACCCATGTTTATCGCGGCTTTGTTCACAATAGCAAAGAGCTGGAAACAACCCAAGTGCCCATCAACAAACAAATGGATAGAGAAGTTGTGGTATATTCACACAATGGAATACTATGCAGCAATGAAAACCAAGGAACTCACAAAACACTATGCAAAATGGGTGACCCTGAAGGACATTATGCTGAGAGAAATAGCTCAGTCACAAAAGGACAAATATTGCACAGGGCCACTGTTGTAAAACAGGACTGACATCAGGGTTGAGGGAAGGCAGAGAAGGAGGGGAGGAATGATGTATACTGCATTGAAACAGATGAGGGAGAGAACTGTTTAAAAAGGATATATAATTAGGTATTATTGTCATGACAGGAGTCGAGAACGAAGGCTGCACAGTGGAGTGGACTTGGGTGGAAGGGATTGCATAATAATGAGTTTTTCTTTTACTTTTCAAGGAGATGAGTGAATCAGGGGGGAGGCGTGGGTAGGGAGAAAAGTGCAATAATGAATGACTGGAAACCCTAAGTCTCTGTAAACTTTATTAAAATTAATAGAAAAAAGGTGGTATACTACAATTTAAAAAAAAGCCACCATGCTAAAAACACAACTGAAGTCATGGTAGCATGGCGTCTGTTGTCAGTGCTCTCGTGTGTCAAGGAGTCACAGTCTCATGTTCAACTGACCACATGTTGTACCCTTGTGGTGTTGTCTTCCTGACGGCTGATGTGCTTAGTCACACATCTGTGTATTGAATGCCTTCCCACCCAGGGGCCTCCCGCTCTAATCGTAGACTGGACACGACTCCGTTTTGATCCACACTGGCTAATTTTCAGAAACTGTCAAGTCTTCCCGGTCTGTCTCAGTCTGTAAGGTCCACGGGAAACCTGTCCATCGTGGGGGCTTGACAGGATTTTAAACACCAGCAACATAGCCTGGGTACCTACCATTCCAGCAGCAAGTCACACGGCCGGACAAATGAACTGGGGGGTGATCTGGTCAGTGTCAGGCCTAACCCAGTACACTGGTTTACTTGCAATCTCTGCCACAATAAGAATTTCGCCTTTTTCATTTAATAAATGTTTGCAGAATAAAGAAATACAAGGATTTTTTTTTAATTTTTTTTTTTTGCTGGTGACAGTATTCCTTTCTTAAAAAAAAAACAAAAACAACAGAGTAATGGGTTTTTTTTTAAAAAAATATACATATTTTTGTGTGTGTGTGTACCATCAAATCGGATCTGACTTGTACAGGAGGAGATTGTCCCTCCTTCCTCGGCAGAGCATCTGGTGGATTTGAACTATATGTCTCTGGGATTGCAGTGCAGCTTCTAGCCACTAGGCCACCAGTTGTTGTTGTTGTTTGGTGCTGTCGAGTCATAGACGACTCATAGTGACCCTATGAACGAACGGCCTGAGCACTGTTCCTACATAGAGTTTCCAGAGGTAAGCCATTTCGGAAATGGATGCCGCTCCTGCTTCCAGGCTTGTGTTTTGTTTTTTTAATTATTATTATTATTATTAAATTTTATTAGTTTTAATGAACATTTACAGGGATTTTGGGTTTTCATTCCTTCACTGCTGCACCATTCTCTCCACCCTCCTCCCCAGTTCGTTCTTCTTCCCCTGCCATCCGAATGTCTGTTTTAATTGTCCAATTGCCACAGTGCTTGTCAAAGTCAGTTCTGATTAATCTCCTTTGTCAGTGTGTCCTTTGCCATTCCCTATCACTCCTCCCTGAGAGAGACTTCACCCTGATTCATAAGGAAAAAGGGATGGCGTATTCTCTTAGCTACTTCTTGCTGAAAAGGGACGCTGTGGGTTTTAGGGTGAAGATCTTCTCTCACTACTCTAAAGGGCCCCTTTGGCAGTAGGAAACACATAGACTATTATGGAGATTGATTTTGGAATTTAGATGCACTGTTATTGATTGTGATTAGCCGTACATGTTCATATCCTTGAAGATGTATCATGGGGGTGTTGCAACCTAGAAGACACAAATTTTAACTAACAAGTTATAAGTACATGAGTCAAAAATTATGGAAAAGTAAAAGAAAAGATTCTTTCGTTGTTTTATCCAGGCTTGTTTTAGTCGGAAGCTCCAGCCAACACTGTCCACCATGGGTAACTTTTTTACCAGGATAACTTTTTTGAAGAACATTTTTATGGTGGTGAAAAAGAGAATTTTTCTTAAATAGTCTACAATCTGGCATGTTCCTTTATTGTTACAAATGTACAAATTCCTGGTAACTCATTGTTCATCCCAGCACTATTCACAATAGCCAAAAGTCAAGAACAGCTCGAGTGTCCATATAGACACAATGTGGTCCATCCATTCACACAAAAATAAGGAATATAATTCAGCCCAAAAGAGACACGAAGTCCAGATACCCGCTTCCACACAGGTGGACCTTGGAAACATGATGTTGAGTGAAGCGGGTCAGTCACAAGAGGACAAATATCGCACAACGCTCACACCGAGTTAACAAGTATAGAGGGACCAATGTTGAGTCCTGCTTACAGGGTGGGGAGCAAAGCCTCACAGACTACCAGTGACACTGGTTGTTCAATAGGAACACTGTCAATGCCACTGAATTGGACATGTAAAAAATTGATAAATTGTTAATGAGCATATTTTCATCATTTTTTTTTAAAGTAAATTTCAAGATGCCTCAAATCCAAACACAGAAAAGCAAGACTTCTGGGAATGGGGTCAAATGAAGGAGTTGATTTCTGGGTTTGAAATGACTCCTCACTGAGTTCAACCAATGAAAGGGCCACAGACAGATGCTGTTCTGACCCCGTGTGCGAGTCAGGGTCTCTATGGGTCCCCGGGTGGTGGAAAGGATTAAGTGCTCTATGACTAGCTGAAAGGCTGGCAGTTCAAGACCACTTAGAGGGGTCCCAAGAGCCCTGAAGGTGGTGGTGTGTGTTCCCTGCTACGTGTTTGGTCGCTGACATTTTTATTGTGGTAATTTGAGCCCTCTGGCCTTTCCACAAGGGAAGGCTGATGCCTTCAGAAAAAGAACAAAGCTGCCGTGTGCTGGACCAGCTGAACCAGCTGTGTGTGGGTTTTGTGGGATTTGGGGTTTCTCAAAAAGAAAGGCTTGGTGATATGCTTCTTGGAGATGACAGCCTTGAAGATTCTGAGGAAACCAGGAGTCAGAATCGGCTGGGGGTGTGGCACGGCGGTAACCATCAGAGAGTTTGCTGGCTCAGCCCCTCCTCTCTCACTTCTGGGGACAATGGAGCCCTCCCTCCCCATTCCCAGCCGTCCACCGGCTGCCCCGGGGACTTACTGCCTCCTCGGATGTTGATGATCAGGCTCCCGTTGATCACAGTGCACCCTCGGAGCTCCTGAGCGGACGTCACAGAATCAATGGTCTTCTCGCCCTCCAGGATGTGACAGACTTTGGGGCAGGGTCCCAGGCACGGGGTGCACATGAGGCTGGAGAGAGAGTCAAAGGGGTCAGGATGGGCACGGAGCTGTGCACACAGAATCCCCAGCCCAGCTCTGCAGGCAGCAGGCAGCGTGGAGTCCAAGGGACAGGACTCACGCTGTGGCCTCAGGCAGCTCTCTCAGCTGCAGTAGCGATGCCACTGAAGCTGGCATGTGCTTTCTGTGGGCGACCTCCACTGCAGGGCTGGGTATTAAGCACCATCCTTGGTCTCCACTTCCCTGAAGCCAACTTGGTCTCCACTCCCCTGAAGCCAGCAGCACAAACCCCCTTCCCAATATGTGACAATCACCAATGTCCTCAGATACTGCCAGTGTCCCTGGGGGGTGCAGGTCACTCCTGAGGGAGAATCACCACCCTAAAGACTCTTTTTAAGCACCACCCCTTGGTAAGGGTCTTCCAGCATTACCGACACCAGGGCTCACACTTTGATCACAAATGACAAGACCCAGATAAACACCGCGTGATCCAAGCACAGAGTACTACTGCTCAGTCACTGAGAGGCATGAAGTCACATGCGTGCCAGTCTGTAGATGAGCCTGGAAGACACCACGCCGAGCGAAAGAAGAAACCACTGTTGGTGGTGGTTGTGTGCTATCAAGATGGGAGCAACTCACAACTCACGTTCCAGCGGGTTTGTTTTCAGATACTAGAAATCACACAGGAGGAAACTGACCTTCTTTCTCCTGTGGAGCAGCTAGTGGATTCGAACCACCTGCCTTTGGGTTGGAAGCACAACTCCTCACCACTAGGCTCTCAGAGCTCCCCAAGAACCACCTGTTGTTGTTATGTGCCATCGAGTCAACTACGACTCCCAGCAAGTCTATGAACAATGGCTCTGAACCTTGTCCCTTCCTAAGCCAACCTCACCGTCTCTGACACACGTGACCCCACTGCAACTGTCACGGTGTCAACTCACCTCATCCGGGGCCTTCCTCTTCCACACTGACCCCCTACTCTTCCTAGCAAGCTGTCCTTTTCCAAAGATTGGTAAATGAACAATAGCACCAGAGAGGCACACAGCCCTTTGAACGTCCAACTACACAGGACACAAGGGCCGCATCTGTCTAAAACTCGGAGGTGAGACGGAAGGGGAAGGAGGGAGCAATGGCAGCAGGAGCCACAAGGTGGGGACAGTGCTGGCCAATGTGGGCACTGCCAGCAGCGTCACGTTGTTGGTTGCTGTTAGGTACCGTCCAGGTGATGAGGGCTCAGCAACCCCATAAACAAAGGTTCTGAATCTTACCCTATCCTATGGCATCCTACTTACCTCTGTATGTTGTTATTGTTGTTGTTTGTGTATGTGTGTGTGTGTGTGTATTTGTATGTATGTATATATATGTATGTATATATTTATATCTATATCCATTATCTATATCCATATCATCTATATCTGTCTATATCTATATCCATATCTATATCATCTATATCTATATTCATATCCATATCATCTATCTCTATCTCTCTATATCATCTACATCTATATCTAATCTATACCTATATTTATATCTTTATCTGCCATTTCCAGGCTGGGAAGATGAGCAGAACAGCCAGATTCTGCAAAGGTGTATTTTCTGGTTTGGGGTTGTGCAGTTGAGACCGGCGTGTGGCTATTGATCGCATTAGGGTGTAAAGCTGACTGGATTTGGCCTCGTATTTAAAAAGGCTTTTGGCAGCCTGGTTTTTTGTGGATCTCCCAAATTAAACAGGCTTGGAAGCAGGAGTGACATCCACTTCCAGAAAAGTTTGCCTCCAGAAACTCTATGAACTTGGAGAATAGATGAAAGTTTTGTGTTTAAGACTTTTGTTCGTAGAGTCACTATGGGTCATCTATGACTCTACGGCACTTAACAACAACAATGACCACATATAAATGTATGTTGTAAGGAGAGACTAGTCCTTGGAAAGGATGTCATAGTTGGGAAGGTGGAGGGACAGTGCAAAAGAGGAAGACCCTCGATGAGATTAACTGATTCAGAGACTGGGGTAATGGGGTACGTGTGTCAGAGGCAACAAGATTTTCACAGGACACAGTAGGGTTTAGGGCTGTTGTACACAGGGTCACTATGAGTCGCAGGCGACTCAAGAGTAAATAGCAACAACAAAAACATATATGTATGTGTATATATATATATATATATATATATATATATGCCTTTGAGCTGTGGTGCTGGAGGGAGTTTTTCTTTTGCTTTTCAGGGAGAGGAGCAAACGGGGGGGAGGGGTTTGTGCAGAGAGAAGGGTGCAACAATGAATGAATGGAATCCTAAAATCTCTGTAGATGTTCATTGAAATGAAAAATAAACAACCTGAATTTTTTAAAAAAAAGAGTATTGAGTGTACCATGGACTGCTAGAAAAACAAACAGATTCATCCTGGAAAGGGTTAAACAGGCAGCTCCTTGGAGGCAAGGATTCTGAGGCTCCGTCTAACATACTTTGGACTTGTTGTAAGGAGGGACAGGTCTTTGGAGAGGGACATCATGCTTGAGAGAGTGGAGGGACAGCGCAGGAGGGGAAGACCCTCTATGAGGTGGATTGGTTCAGTGACTGGGGTGATCGGGATGGGTGTGTCAGAGACAGTGTGATTGCCACAGGATAGAGCAGGGTTTAGGGCTGTTGTACATAGGGTCGCTATGAGTCGCAAGCGACTCAACGGCACATAACAACAACAACATATGTATATATGTATGTATATATGTATGTATATATATATGTGTGTTTATATATGCATGTGTATATATATGTGTGTAGATAGATGGTTGAACGGAATACCAATCTGCTCAAATCATAATATCATAATAATAATAACTAACTTGAACCTACTCCGGTGACCTAGGGGAAAGAAGCTGCACTAAGTTCGAATCCACCAGCTGCTCCATGGGAGAAGGATAGGCAAACTCCTCCCGTTTGATGAACTATCTCTGAAAATCCACCGGAGTGTAAGCTAGAGGTTGGTTGTAACTCAACAATACACAACAACAATGTCTTTATAGGCTTTTCCCCCTTAAAAAAACAACAGATGGTACCTAACAGTAACAACAACCACCCCAGCGACTCTGTCAGCAGAACAGACGTGGGGAGGTGGGTGGTAGCATACCCAGGAGCACGCTCAGGCTTGTCAGAGGACACTTCAGTATTTGTATTGGCATGAGCCACAGACATCCCCAAGGATCGTGCAGTGCACACAGGGAGCAAAGTTCTGAAAACGTCTTAGCCAAAACCAAACTTCCTGGGACAATGATTCACTGGGCCCGGAGACTTAGGACCACAGCCTGGGGGGGTGGGGATCGGGGGCAGTGTATTGGTCACCTGGCATAAAATAGCCCACAGATGTTCTACATTTTACTTTGGAGTAAAATAACGAGGGTCTTGTAAGCTTGTGACCAGTCCTCGGAGATGTAACTAGTGGCCTCTCCTCATCCAGTGCTAAGAAGCATGAAAAAACTCAAATGCTTTAGGTAAAAATTAGGGCAAAGGATTGGTGGTGCCAGGCGAACCACAGCCTCTGCTGAGACCGAGAGAACTAGCTGGTGCCCGGCTCCCACTGCTGATTGCTCCAGTCAGGATCACGTGAGCAGGTCCTCACCAAAGTGGGCAGAAAAGGTGGAGCAATATTCAAAATCATACATAAGTCCAGTGGTATGAGACTAACAGAGAGTAGAGGAACCCCAAGAATATGACCCTTAGTTACCCATCAACCTGTACCTGAACCACCTCCAAGGATCACCTTTCATCCAGACAAGAGCACGCCTTTCAGAGTGAACAATAACACCCTAAAGACTGCTTCTCCAGCAAACTAACATCAGAGACTCAAAGGGCAGCATTTGCCCAAAGCAAAAGGTCGCAAGGAAGGAAGAGGCAGGGTAGAAGGACGAAGGGCCTTGGGGTATCCAGGGAGGAAGCGGAAAGGGGGACCACAGTCAAGGTCATGAAACAAAATGTGTACAGAGCACTGAATGGAAAACTAATTTCCTCTGCAAACTTTCACCCAAACCGCAATAAAAATAAAATAAAAAAAGTTAAAATTAAGCTAATGTCTGCTGTTGGCTGCACCACCACTACAGCACGAAAGCTGAGGTCTGCTGGACCCGCGTCTCCCCAGCAGACGTCACGGGCCATTCTTCATTTCAAACATGAGAAAAACAGAAACATTCAAATCCAAAGGAAGAGAATAATTTTCCTGACCTCACTGATAAACTAGCAAAATATAGTTCCATCTGGCAGGCAAAGGTGATTTACAGAGGCCTATTTTTAGCCAACAAAGTAGCCAGGTCAGTTTTATTTTAAAAAAATAAATAAATAAATAAACAAACACAAAATCAAGGGAAACAAAGTATCTCGTGCTCACAGGCTCTGAAAATGATGGAAGAAGGCTTCCTAGAGACTCAAAATCAAAGCTGCTTGTCCTTCCACACTCCCCTCCTAGAGAAAGACAGTTTCCCTCCAGGGCCCACTGGCCCGGCTCATTCTCAGGCTCAGGGTGGAAGGCCTCCACGTCAGCAGACCCGCAGGCCCCTGGACCTGGGTCTGTTTCTGATTCCTTCGGTGTTACTTTGTTTTTGTTCAGACTCCCAACACAAAAGCCAGGAAACACATTTTTGAGACTTGGTTGGGACCCCAGACACCCTGAAATAGCTCCTCTGAGGAAGAGTCATCATCGCAGGTGTGCACCAGAGGTCACGCCCCCGAGGCGGGCAGGCTGCAGCCTCTCACCCAGATGGTGGGAACGTGCTGAGGACCCGTCCTTCAAAACACAAGGCTCGGGAGGGCTCCGGCAGGGCGGCCTGCTGGCCTCCTGAGACGGGCTAGCGCACTGGGGGGAAACGTCGAAGATGAGGGCAGTCCAGTGTGAGCGGGAAAGTCAGGGAAAGCAGAAGCTTTTCTTTTTTTTTTTGGTGATTTTTTTTTATTAATTTAGTTTGCTTATTTTTCATTTCAATGAACATCTACAGAGATTTTGGAATTCCATTCATTCTATCTTAACCACAGCAAGTTTGGGGGTGGGTGCACAGCGTGGTGGGGCCTTCTCTCTGTGCCCCATACGGGCAAAGGCAGCTTGTCTCACCTGGAACTGATACTGAGCCCCACCCCCACCCCGGCCACCCCCGGGGACACTGGTGGCAGAATATCCAGTGACATCTGTAGCTTGTCACAACCTTAGAGGAGGGCATGGGACACAGGGCACAGGATGGACCCCACTACGGAGAGGTCTTTCACCCCAAATGCTGACAGTGAAGTGGAGAGTGTGTGAGAGTGAGAGTGTGTGTGTGTGTGTGTGTGTGTGTGTGTGTGTGTAGCTGTGTTTGTGTTCTGTCTCTGCACATATAGTTGTGGTTGTTGTTGTGCACCATCAAGTGGGAACCAACTCATAGCTGACTCTCCACTGGGTTTTCAGAGGCTGTAAATCGCACGGGAGTTGAATGCTCATCTTTCTTCCAGCCCAGCAGGTGGAATCAAACCGTGCACCTTTGCAATGGCAGCATAAATTGGACCAATTCTCACTGGGTTGGCAGGTGTAAATTAAAGAACCCTCAGACCCCACTGAGACACCCCCCCCCCACCTCCACTCAGTGCGCGTCATTCCACAGTGCCGAGGGCTCCATGGATTCCTTAAGCCCCGCAGGTTTCAGCTGGGGTCAACGTGGTGCCACCTCAGGGACCACTGGGTTATGGTCATAGATACTTGTGGGTTGTGTGTCTTGTGTGTCTTTGTGTTTCTGTGATTCATGAGGTTTTAGAAACATCTGTCTTGAAGGAAGTACAACCGGAGTGCTCTTTAGAGGCAAGGATGGGGAAACTTCAGCTCATGTACTTTGGATAGATTTTTCAAGAGGAACAAATAAATCCTTGGAGAAAAACATCGTGATGGAAAAGGTAGACGGAAGACCAAGCAAAGAGCGCACTCTCAAAGACGTGGATTAATACAGAGACTAACACGGTGACCTTGAGCGTGACCGGGACCATGAGGAGACAGGGCAGGGCAAGGTTCAGGTCTATTCACGGGGTTGTAAGGAGTCGTAGTCAACCCGACAGCACCTGTCTACAACATATCATGTCTCTAAAGGGGGTGAAAGTGGCACTGAGTGAGTAGCGGCCAGAGATGGTTCCAACCTGATTGCTGAGAGTGAGGGGTTTTTGAGGGTTGGTTTTAGGGGGGACATCAGCAGAGTTGAGTGGTTGCAACAGAGGCCCCATGCCCCCCCAAAGCTAGCTTCTCGGGGGGGGGGGCAGCTTACAGGTTCCTCAGTTAAAGACTGGAGCAAAAGGAAGCATCAGGGAGTCCCTGGGTGGTGCAAATAGTTAACATGCTAGGAGGTTATCTCAAAGGTGGGCAGTTCAAGACCACCCAGCTATGCCTCAAAGAAAGCCCTGGGGATCGACCCTCTCTCACTTGGCCCATCTGCTCGGAGCTCACACACAGTTCTAACGGGCAGCACCCCCACCCCAGGCCCCGGGCCCTGCGCAGCACTCACTTGCTGGAGTTCATGGTGTATCCGGAGGGACACTCGGGGACACACTTGTTGTCGAAGATGCCGTACTGGTGGCAGCCCTGCCTCCGCGAATGTTTGCATTTGTTGTGTAGGTCCTGGCAGAAGCTGAAGTTCACACAGCGCCAGTCCTGGAAGTGGTAGTAGGGGGGCGGGCAGGTGTCCACGCAGCGGCCGTCCAGGTAGAAGTGGCGGCAGGCCACGCACTTGGTGGGGTCGTCGGGCTCCAGGCAGTTGCCCAGGCACTCGCTGTGGCAGCAGAGACCCTCGGCCGTGCAGCCTTGCGACTTACAAGCCGTGGGGCAGACTGTGGAGAGAGGAAAGCACAGCTGGTCAGCACCTCTGCTCTGACCACTGGGGGGGAAAGCGAACCCCACTGTTCCCCACCCCCAGCCTGAGTAACCAAGCAAAATCGTAACAATGACAGCCACCATCCACACAGCATGCCCCAAACTCTAGGTACATCTATGAACTCATTTAACCTTCAACAGGGAAACAGTATCCCCATAAATGCCTATAACGGACCGCTGGCTTGATAGAAATCATTTCTGTGACTGCAGGGTAAGGAGTTCAGCTGCCAAATCAAAGGTAGGCAGTTCGAATCCACCAGTTATTTCATGCGTAAAAGTTGGGCAGTCTCTTCCCATGTGATATATAGCTGTTGTCGGATGAGGACAAAGAGAGAGACAGGGACACCAAGGACGGAGAAAAGCAAGAGAGAGCAGAAAGGCAGGGGGCGAACAGCTCAAAGGCTGAAGCCCAGAACCTACCTTCCCTGAGTCACCAGGAAGTAAATCACAAAGAGAATTATTTTGCAAATGAAACGGAGTTTTTCTCTATGGTCAACCTTATGCTTGGCTCAGGAGGGAGGGGCTGGCAAAAATAATCCAAGAATCATGAAGAGGAGACTTGAAGGTTTGCCTTGGTGCTTGACCCCTGTGACTTGTCTCCGGAGGAATTCCAGCTTGAATTTGCACCTCCCTTAAATCCTGATACAGCATTTGGTTTATCATTTAGATTAATATTTAGTTTGCTATTTGGCTTCCATGGGGTCGCTCTGAGGCAGAATCAACTCAACTCCCAACAGGTCAGGGTTTTAAAAGGATGCTGACCTGTATAGGATTCACTACCATGCCTAGTTTCAAATTGTTAATCACAAATCCTATTACTGACGTTCGATTTGTTGTGGCCTGTGTGTTGCTCTGACGCTGGACACTATGCCATGTCACCAGTATTTTAAATGCCAGCAGGGTCATCTATGGTGGACAGGTTTCAAGGTTGCTTCCAGACTAAGAAAGACTGGGAAGAGAGGACTCGGGTTCTGCTTTCAAATATTAACCAGTAAAACTCTTCTCATTCACAACAGAGTATCACCACGTAGGGCTAGAAGATAAGCTCCCGGTTTGGAAGGTACAAAAACCACACAGAGGCTGCAACAGAGGACTGAGCAGAGCAGTGTAGGGGAAGACGGCCTTGGACTTGGCGAAAGGCTTTGCTCAGCTGTGCCCGGGGTCCCTGCACATCATAGCCAACTCCATAGCAACCAAGAACCATGACCTGAGGCCATCAAACCCAGAGCTGGCAAAAGATACAGAGTTGCACCACCATCATTTAGTATTCTCACCACATAGATACAATGTAGTTTGCTGTTAGGTGTCATTGAGTGCACTCTGATTCATAGCCACCCAGTAAGCACATCAGAATCTTGCCCTATCCTGCACCTCTGATATAATCTCCAAACAAGGCTCAAGTCCATCACTGCTGTGTCAACCCATCTTGTTGAAGGTCTTCCTCTCTTTCACTGACAATACAATAGAAGCAAAGAACCCTCAAAGTATAATTAAAAGCAAAATATAAA
>NW_006400188.1:838364-845798 GCF_000299155.1 Elephantulus edwardii | reverse complement strand
TTTGATTATTTATTACCTTCATTTTTTTGAATACAACTTGTTCAATTCCATTGTAAGTTCATACAATTTAATTTTTTAGAGCAGCTGTCTTTAATTACTGGCTCATACAAATTTACTGGAAATTTCTTCACTGGATCTGGCCAGCCTGCGCCACCATTCTCCCACCACAGCACAACTACCATGTTACAAAGGAAGAAGCTGAGGTATAGGGAAGATAGGTGACTTGACCTGCTGTTGCTGCGTAGCACCATGTTGGAACAGACCCATAGTTGACTCTGCAGAAGCAGTAAATTGCATGGGGACAGACTGCCCCCTTATTCTCTCATAGAGCAGCTGATGGATTCAAACTGTCCACCATTGGGTTGGCAGTGCAGTTCCTTACCATTAAACCACCAGAGCTCCTCAACTTGTCCTAAGGTCCTGTGTTTATGACTTCAAATGGGCAATATCATGAGAGATGGAGAAAAGACTGAAATTGTCAATGATTTCATCTCACTTGGATCCACAATCAATGCTCTTGGTATCACCAGTTAAGAAATCAAGACATATTACATCGGACAAATGTGTTGTCAAGGACTTCTCTGAAGTGCCACAGAGCAACAATGTCACTGTAGAGACTAAGGAGCACCAGGCCCAAGCCCTGGCGGTTTTAGTTACTTGCTAGGCATCTGGAAGTTGGATAATGACTACAGATGACAGAAGCATCAATGTCTTTGAGCTGGGATACTGGAGAAGAGTACTCAATATCCCCCGAACAGTCAAAAGAAGAAACAAACGTGTCATGGAAAAATAAACGTGTCATGAAGTGAAACCAGGGTGCTCCTTGGAGGCGCGGAGGGTGAAACTTCATCTCCCACATGTGGAGCATGTTGTCTGGAAGAATCAGTCCTTCGTGCTTGGAGAAGTGGAGGGCCAGAGAAAGAGAGGAAGCCCCCTAACAAGACGGATTGACAACAGTGACTCTAATTATGGGCTCGGAGGTTCTCAGCATCTCAGAGAAGATGAGGATGGCGCAGGATAGGACTGCTTTCAGATCTGTTGTTCATAGATCACTGTGAGTCATGGTCAACTCAACGGTACCTAACACCACATCCCTTTGCTGTGACACTTCCTCAAGCTTGCAGCTGTGGGAACAGGCTCTTCCAGCACACACAGTCTGACGGACGCGGGTGCTGTGTTAGTTCCTGGACCCCAGCAGCTGCCCTCGAACCCAATATGCCTCCGAGAGACCCTCGTGTGTGCTCCGTGGGGTTTTCAATGGCTGAACTGTCAGGAGCAGACTGTCAGGCCTTTCTTCCTGGGCACTGGGGCCTGGGCTCAAACTGCCAACCCCCCTCCAGGTTAGCAGTTCAAAGCCACTCAATGGCTCCGTGGAAGACCAGGCCAGGCGCTCTGCTCCCAGGACGGTCACAGCCTAGAAAGCCCTACGGGCCAGCTCTCCTCTGTAACACGAGGTCTCTGTGAGTGGGAATCGACTCAATGGCACCCGATAATGACAGCGACAAATCTCCAAGTGTGTCTGTAGGTGCGAGCTGCCACCAAGTCAGCCCCTGGGCCATCGAGGTCCTGCACAGCTGGACGAAGGTCTTACACCAGCCCTGCAGTCGGTGACACCAGACCCTCACCTTCCGTGGGCTTTGCACCGACTCACGTGGTGTCTCTGCGCAGACTCAGCATCACCCCACCCGCTGCTCTGGCCCGTCCTTATTTGGTGGGTTCAGAGGGGCGACTGTTTACAATTGTGATCACAGTTAACATAGAAAGGACCTGTGCTTCTCATGCGACTACACGGGGACTCCTACTGCTTTAATCTTTGCCCTGTTCTTGGACATCAAGCACATTCTGATTCCATACCCAGGCTCAACAGGACGGAAGCACAGAGGCAAAGGTCAGAAGTGTTTTATGGTTGTATTATTGCGGGGTGGGGGGACAGCCAAGACTTTGCTGGATGAAGACAGGTGAAGCCTTTCTGCGGCCTGTAGACAGACGCCTTGCAAACCCGGAAAGGAACCCATCCCGGGATCAGCCTTCAGCCCAGCAACAAACAGGGCTGTAAGCCCCACCACCTCTCAGAGCAGTAACAGCAGGGCACTGACAGGGCAGCATTTGCACAAACACAAAGCTCCCCAGCAGGAAGGGGCAGGAAAAAAGGACGAAGGGCAACAGGAACTGGGGGAGGAAGTGGGTCTTCCAGAGCTGTTACACCAAGGACATTGCAACTCAGGTTGCAAAACAAAGTCAGTAATAATGGCTGGGTTGGAAATTAATGTGCTGTGTACACTTTAACCCAAAGCACAATCAAGATTGAAAATTAAAAAAAAAATTCCAATGGTTATCAGGGATGGGAAGGGAGAGAAAAGGCAGTAAAAAAACAGAAAAGAGGTAGTAATATTCAGACTCAGTGCCATCTGCAGCTTCGTCTGACATACTTTGGACATGTTGCAAGAAGGAACCACTCCTTGAAGAGAGACGGCATGCTTGGGAGGGTGGAGGGACGGCACAGGAGGGGAAGACCCTCGATGAGGTGGATTGATTCAGTGACTGGGGTCATGGGGGTAGGTGTGTCGGAGACAGTGAGACTGGCACAGGATAGAGCAGGGTTCAGGGCTATTGTACATAGAGTTGCATCATATTTCTCCCTCAGAGCCACCTGTGGATTCGAACCAACAGTGCACCACCTTGGCCTTAAACAGCACGGCTTCAATGGACTATGCCATCAAAGATGGGTGGGCAGAAAAACAATCACCAACAAGGGGGCGGTCAGCACGACATCATTCAAGAAAAGGAAGACACAGAGAGGTGGAGAGGGATTCGTGGAAACAAAAAATACAGAGAGGGAGGAGGGGGAGGTGTAACTAATCAAACAGCGGGTCTTGAAGGTGATGTGATAGGACAAAATGTATAAACCATTCAATGAAGAATTCCTTTGCTCCATAAACCTTCATGAAAATGGTAATGAACTAGGAATGTTGTGGTGGTGGTGGTTATGTGCCATCAAGTCACTTGCTACTCATGAAAAACAGCTCTGAAGCCTGCCTTAACCTGAGCCAGTCCCACTGACTACAACACATCAACCCCCATTACTCCAGTTACTATCTCATCCCATCTCATCGGGGTCTTCCTCTCCTGCATTGTCCGTCCACCCTCCGGAGCATGATGTCTTTCTCCAAGGACCAATCTCTCCTGGCCACGTGCCCAAAGTATGTGAGACAGAGCTTCAAAATCCTAGCCTCCAAGGAGAAACTTGGTGTTACCCTCTCCAAGACAGATCTCTTTGTTCTCCTGACGGTCCACGGTATGTTTAATACCCTTTTCTAGGCCCACAACTCAAAGGCATCAACTCTTCTTCTGTCAGCCTTAGTCATCATCCAGTTCTATGATGCACAGCAAGTAATTACAAAGACCATGGCCTGGATCAGGCTCACCTTAGGCCCTAGACTGACATCATTACTCTTTAGCACTCTGGAGAGGTCCCTGACAGCACACTTCCCCAGTGCAATTTGTCTTTTGATGTCCTGACTGCTGGTGCCAAGAGTGTTGATTGTGGAGCCGAGCAAGCGAAAACTGTCAACAATCTCAATCTCTTCTCCATCCATCACGGCATTTCCAATTAGCCCACTGGTGAAAGAGAATCTTTGTCTACTTGATGTTGAGATTCAATCCGTTTTGAAAACTACAGTCCTTGACTTTCTGCAGTCAGACTTCAGGTCCTCCTCAGTTTTAGCAAGCAAGGTCGTGTCATCTGCATAATGCAGGTTATTGATTAGTCTTCCTCTAATCCTGATGCCACATAGTAACGTAAAAAAGTGCCACTGTGTTAGGATTTTACCTATAAAACCAGACACAGCACCAAAAGAAACAGCTGTCATCAAACTCCACCTCCTGGTGCACTCACGTGTCAGATCTGCACTATAACCCACGAGGTTTTCAACAGCTCACTTCTGGGAAGGAGAACACTATGCCTTTGTTTTGAGGCACCTCTGGGTAGACTTGAACCTACGACCTCTTGGTTAGCACAAGCGTGCTGGCTGTCTGCACCCAGAGTGAGATTCTTTGGACCCCCACACACACAGACATGTGACCACATATGGCAACATAAGAGAGGGCTCTGGTGGCCTGGTGGTAAGGAAACACACCAACAGCCCAAAGGCTCACGGCCTGGAGCTGAGCTGTCCACTCCCGTGCAAGTTCCTGCCTCCGAAACCTGGTGGAGGGTGAGCTGTGAGTCAGTGCTGACCCGAGGACACATAACAAAACCGCAGGGCTGGGGAAGGTGAGCTTCAACCTGAAGGACTGAACAGGAGGAGGCGGGAGGCTCGTGAGGATGGGGGAAGCCAAGGTGCAAAGCCCTGGCCCATGTAGGACAGCACGTCCGCAGAGGACTGGAAACAGCACCAGCTCACCCCAAAAGGAGGCCTCACAGAGCAAAAGTTAGGGGTTCGGCTGCTAACCAGAATACCAGTGGTTTGAACCCATCAGAGGCTCCGAGAGAGAAAGGCCTGGCAATTTGTTCTTGTAAAGATGACAGCCTCTCTCTGGCAGGCGGGGGTCTCCGTGAATCGAATTGACAGCCCAATAACCACGCTATCATTCCAGAGAACTCTCTGAACCAGGTGGACCCAGGGAACAGACGCATCTTCCATAGCTGAGTGGCGCAATTGGATAGAATTTTCTAGAATGACACCAGTGGGACAAGACTCACAGGGAGCAAAGTGAGAAGAGTGTGGTTAGATCGCAGGGACTGTGATTAAAACAAAGTGGTTGTGAATGGTTAAATGGAAAGCCAGTTGCTTGGTAAATTGTCACTCAAATTACACACACACACACACACACTCTGTCTCTCCGTCTGTCTCTCTCTCTGTGTCTCTCTGTCTGTCTGTCTCTGTGTCGCTCTCTCTGTATGTCTCTGTCTCTCTTTGTCTGTCTCTGTCTTTCTCTCTGTATCTCTCTGTTTCTCTGTCCCTCTCTGTATGTTTATCTGTCTCTCTCTGTCTGTCTCTCCCTCTGTCTCTCTGTCTTTCTCCGTCTCTGTCTCTTCCTCTGTCTCTCTGTGTCTTTCTGTATGTCTATCTGTCTCTCTCTCTCTGTCTCTCCCTCTGTCTCTCTCTGTGTGTGTCTCTCTCTGTCTCTCAAATAAAGTGCTGTCATGTTTCCTCACTTGCTGCCGAGCACAGCCCCACCATTTCTGAGGACCCTCATTGAGCGTCTTCGATACAAACCCCACAGTGACCCTGTGGAGCACAGCAGAAGCACCCCATACGCTTTCCAGGGCTGATTTTTACAGGAACCAATAACTAAGTCTTTCCACCCAGGGAGCAGTTGGGTAGATTCAAACCCCTGACCCTCTGAAGTGTAACTCAAGCCCCAAAGAACAGTCACTGCCACTGAGTGATTCTGACTCACCGAGGCCCTTACAGACAGAGTGGAAGCCCTCCCTCCCTGACAGCGTTCCCAGGGTGATCACCTTCCCAGGAGTGGACTGTTCCCTCAGCAGCTGGGGGTCTGGACTGTTTAGCTGGGGGACAAGCTCGCTATCCCACCAAGGTTCCTGACTTGTACCTTCTTCACTGTCGTTAGGTGACATTGGTTCGAGTATGGCTCATAGTGACCCTGTGAATGGATCTCACCCCTGTCCTATCCTGGGCCAAGTTCACCATCCCTGACACATTTGAGGCCATTGCTTCAGCCACTGTGTCAATCCATATCATTGAGGGTCTTCCTCTTGTCCGATGACACTCCAACTCTCCAAGCAGGATGTCCCTCTAAGGAATAGCCAGTCCCTCCTAGGAACATGCACAAAGTTATGTGACATGAACTTTTGCTATCCTTGCCTTCAAAAAGCACTCTGGCTGCACCTTCTCCAAGACATACGTGTTCGTTCCCTTGGCCGTCCATGCAATTATCGGCCCTCTTCTCCACCACCACAGAGCAAAGGCATCGAGTCTTCTTTGGTCCTCCTTACTCATCGTCCAGCCCTCAGATATACAGCAAGTGACTGGCAAGATCATGGCCCGAAACAGACACACCTTCATCTTCACACTCATCATTGTGTCTCAGGAATTTGGAGAGGTCCGTGACTGCAGACTTTCCCAATGTGACACGCCTTCTATCTCCTGACTGCTGGTACCAAGGGTGCTGGCTGTGGGTCCAGGTAAGATGAAATCATTGACAGTTTCAATCTTCCCCCCATCTACCATGATGGCGCTTTATTAATCCAGTGGTGAGGATTTTGGTCTTCTTGACGTTGAGATGCAATCCATACTGAAGGCTGTAGTCTTCGATCTTCTGCAGCAAGTGCTTCATGCCCTCTTCACTGCCAGCAAGCAAGGTGGTGTCATCTGCAGAACGCAGGTTGTTGCTGAATCTTCCTTTGATCTTGATGCCATGCTCTTCTTCATAGAGTCCAGTGTCTCCAATGATTTGCTCAGAAAGGACACAATCCTGACAGTCCTTTCTTGATTTTAAACCACGCGGTGTTCCCTCGCTCTGTTCTGACAACAGCCTTCTGGTCTAGGCATAATTTCAAGTGAGCACAATTAAGTGCTCTGGGATTCCCATTCTTCTCCACGTCAGCCATAATTTGTTATATGATCCACATAGTCAATGGCTTTTGCATAGTCAAAAAAGCTCCAACAGACATTCTTCTGGGACTCTCTGCTTTCAGCCAGGATCCATCTGACATCAGCAATGATGTCATTGTTTCTAACCATAGTCTGTTCTAATTCCTTTTCCTTTTCATTGTCACAAAAGTTATGCACGCCTCATGGCCAAGCCTGCAAAGCCCCCTGTGGTCTGTCCCTGACCCCTGAACCTACACTGACCTGGACAGCACTCACGCTGAATGGACCCAGCCCAGAACCTTTACATGGCTTCTCTGTGGGCCCCCCACAGCACCTCAGAGCTTCCTAAGCCCCCCTCAGAAGTCATCCTGCTCCCTCAGTGCCCTCGAGCATGTGCTCAGATTACGTCTTCCCCAGAGGCCCTAGTCTTCTGGAGACTGTAGAGGAGAGGGTCCTACAGGCTAAGGTCACACCTTTTCCTTCAGTGCCTGCACCTGGCACCCTTCACACCTGCAGGAGCTCAGTGAACAGGCCCAGTTAGAGAGGAGAGCAACCACCACCACCATTACCAGGTGTCACCCAGGAGCCCTGGGGGTGCAGTGATCAAAGTGCTAGTCCACCAGCCAAAAGGCCCAAATCCTCCAGCGGCTGACGCAGCAGTCTGTCCGTCCTGGACACACAGGGTCATGCTCCCTGTGGGTCTCTATGAGTCAGAAGCCACTCAAGGGCAGTGGTTCTGGATGATGCCCAGTGTAAGGGTAGTTACTCATCAAAGGGTTGGGAGTTCAAATCCACCCAGCCACTCTATAGGAGAAAAGACCTGGTGATTTGCTCCTGTATCCTATCTCCATACCTTTTCAACCTGTATGCAGAA
>NW_006400188.1:823319-837589 GCF_000299155.1 Elephantulus edwardii | reverse complement strand
ATTGGCACAGGACAGAGCGGAGTTTAGGGCTGTTGTATATAGGGTCGCTATGAGTTGCAAGCGACTCGACGGCACATAACAACAACAACAACAGAGACTGTCCCATGGGTCGCTGTGAATCGGCCCTGGGGACTCGCATGGGAACACTGTTATGATCACCGCTGTTATTCTCATCACTGTGACCCCATTTATCTGTCTGCAGGATCTTGAAACTCATGGGAGGAAGCAATGAGGCGGAGAACAATTAGCCAAGGCTCCCTCTTGGGGGCCCCTCCGGAGCAGGAAGGGCCCTATTTCCAGAACCAGTGCCTCTTCTGGGCGTCAGTCTTTTCATTCAAAAGAGGCGTCAGCAAGGATCTAACAAAAACTTCCCAAACCCATAAGCCTTCCGGCCCAGACAATGCTAAGAGGAACGATCCAATACTTGGAAACAAGGCAAAAGATCTGCTGCCAAGTCCCTGCATGAAGGCACATCGCACATCACCGGATTCCAGCGTAGGGGTTGGCAAATCTCTCCTGTCCACGACCACCCAGTGGGCCCGCCAGGCTTTGTGAGCGATGCCAGGCTCTGTTGCCAAGTCCTGGATGCACCCTTGGTGTGAAATCTACCACAGGGTGGACGTGAGCAGCCGTGGCCGTGTGCCAATAAAACTTTATTCACAACTGCAGGTGATGGAACACATCTGTGATTGACCTACTGTTTGCTGTTAAGGTCTGTTACCCTTGGAGGCCTTTCAGTGCATTCTGGCCAATGCGCATCCCATGGATGACGTGGTCCTACCATCATCATTGGTGTGTTGGAGTCTATGGTGGCGGCCATGTGTA
This sequence comes from Elephantulus edwardii, assembly GCF_000299155.1. Classification (NCBI taxonomy): domain Eukaryota; kingdom Metazoa; phylum Chordata; class Mammalia; order Macroscelidea; family Macroscelididae; genus Elephantulus; species Elephantulus edwardii. The sequence continues at coordinate 836,764 of NW_006400188.1, read as the reverse complement.
TGTTGAGTGCCTGTCACTGCATGAGGTACTGAGCTGCTAACAGAAAGGCCAGCGGTTCAAAGCCACCAGGTGCTCAGCCCGAAGAAGATACTCTCATGACCGTCAGCCTCGGATACCTGGTGGAGGATGGCCACGAGGTGGAACTGGCTCCGCGGCAGGTGGTTCGACCCCATTCTATTGTGCCTTCTCACATCTAGACAGGCAGGCCTTTCTTCCTGGTCTTGTCTCAGTCTGGAAGTGTCACTGAAACCTGCCCACTGTGGGTGGATAAACCGACTTGGCCTTTGAAATCCTGGTGACATCACTTCCAGCATCACAGCGACAAGCAAGCCAACACGGTCCCCACCCCCGAGACTCGTGAAGCCTGGAATCTGTGAAGTAGAATGCTCACTTACAGAAGGATACACTTAAAAACATATCATCACGTAGGTAGGATGACCCCCCCCCCCTTCCTAGTAACCCTTCCCTCCCGGTAGGACACCAGGAATTCTGGTGTGTCCAGTTCGCCAGTCTTATTTCTGAGACTGTAAATACGTCACCCTGACTGGTCCCCACACTAATGGATTAAATAAATCGTCAACTTGTCTGCTTTCCCTTTTTACAGAGAATGGTGCTTTGTAACGTATTGAAAATCGTTCCTCAGGGGAGGAGATGAACAAACTATGGAGTGTCTATACTGTGGAGCGATTTAGTACAAGAACGTAAACTCACTGTCACTGAGCAGGAACAAACACATAACTGACTCTCCAGCAGGTTTTCAGAAGCTCTAAAATGCCTGGGAGGAGAATGCCCATCTTTCTGCCACAGAGCTGTTGGTGGATTCAAACCACTGGCCTTTGGATTGGCAGTGCAACTCCTTGCCCATCAAGCCAGCAGAGCTGAGGATCAGTAAGTGATGACAGTGAAACGTCACACTAAGACATGAAAGAATCTCCAATATCTAAGTTGTTTCGTGAGAGAAGCCAGTCTAAGAAAGGTATAAACTGTAGGAGTCTACTGGAGCTTTTCTAGAAAAGGTAAAAGTACGGGGGGCTGGGGGTGGGGAGGGAGAAGAGAAGTCTGTTGCCATTGTTTTGTGAGGGGTCTTGGTTGGTTGGTTTGTGAAGACAGCCTCATTTAAAATTTATCTATTAATTACAGAGGGAGAAATAGTGAGACAAATAGGATACAATGCAAACCACTGATGGATGGAAGGACAATTTTTCTAACTTTCTGTTAAGTCTCAGCAAGATGAAAAGTTACCAATTTGTCAAATAATAAACCAGGGGGGCTGAGGTCCTCTCTGACTCACAGGGGATCTTCTGAACAACAGAGCAGAGAACTGTGCTTCAGAGAGATTTCAGCCACTCCCCAGGCTTTGATCACAGAGGCCTTTCTTCTGAGACAGCAATGAGTAGACTCAAACATACAACCTTCCTCTCAGCAATCTCGTTTAAGAGTTTGTGCCCCTAAGACTAATAAACTTAATAGGATAGGCAAGCACAGAAACAGATCATCCGTGACATGTGTAGAAAAATGCAGACGGTGGAGGGTTTTTTTTCCCCTTTGCCTTTCTTTTTTTAAGTTCAAATCTGTCTGGTTTTGCGCAATCTAGAAGCTGTATGGTGGTAAAAACAAACAAACAAAAAAAACCACACAACAAAACCAAAACCCCAAAACAACAAACCACCCATCCCACCACCATTACGTGTTTCCATAGAAGGACATATGTTAATAACATTTTGTTATTCCTTTCCAAAGTCTGGCCTTAAAAAAAAAAAAAAAAATCAAGATTTATTCTAAAAAAAAAAAAAAAATCCCTGCTTTCCAGAAATTTCCAGAGGAACAGTTGCGTCATGGGGCTGCGGGCACATTCACGACAGGGCCTCAGCTCTCCCTGAAAGTGTGAATTTTATAAACTCCTTAAAGTCATTTACTTTGTTTCCCACGCCCTTTCTCGCCTACACCCGCCCTGGATCCGGATCCGTGGCAGAGGTTCGCGTCCCCAGAGTATGGGGCGCGAGCAGGGCTATCAGGAAATGTTTCCTCTTTAAACCAAGTAAATAAATGATTTAATGGTGAGGTGGAGGGCAGAGAGTGAACTTTTGACAGCTCGGTCGTCCAAAAGACTACCTTTGGAGCCTGTGATCCCATAGAAGAAACAAACAGTGGGCAAAAAGCGTCAGATGGTCCTGAAAGCGCAAACATTCGAAGCAGGGAGGCGCCCACATTCCTTCCTTGCCAAAGCCATCCCACTGGCGCTTACAAATTCACTTTCCAGACGCCTTCAAAATCCAGCTGCGGACGCTCTTCTGAGAAATACGGCCGGCGCGGGCCAGAAAGGGCGGAGTCCCAGGGGACCGCCCCCTGAAAAGAAGCCCCAGGATTGGTCAGGCCTAGGCTGTGAGGGCGGGGCCGACTAAGCGCAGGGCCCCGCCCGCGCGAGCTCACGGCCTCCTTGTCCCACAAAGCGCCTGTTGTGCGCCGATCCGCGGAATCCAGGCCGGGCGCTGAAGGCGGCCGCAGCGCCGCCCTCGCTCTCAGCCAATGGGCGGGCGGGTGCGGGCTGGCCCCGCCCCGGGCGCGCGGGGCTTGGCTGGACGAGCTGCGCTGGGTCGGGGGGCGCCCGGGAAGGGCTTCGGGCGGGTGTGGGGTCTGCTGGGCGGCCCGGGGTGGACGCAACAAAAGTGAAGGATCGGGAGAAACCGGGGGTGCAGGTTGCCCCCCAAGCTCCAATCAGGCGGCTCCGCGCTCGGCGCGTGCCTGGGAGGAGCCCGAGACACCGCGTGGCAGCACCAGGGCCCCGCCGAGGGGCACCCTGACCTGGGGGCCTCGCTCGGGAGAGGCCCAGGGAAGGGGGCACGGCTGGCCAGGATCACACAACAGAGCTCCTGCAAACCCGGGATCCCCGCACCTTCGGCTCCCAGAGCCTGGAACCTCCCCCCAGTGTCTCCACCCCACGTTGTTGTCGCGCTGTGCCAACTCATAGCAACCCCATGTGACAGCAGAACTGCCCTGTGGCGTTTTCTAGGCTGGGATCTTTCAAGAAGTAGATGAGCAGGTCCTGCCTCCTCTCTCTAGCGGCCAGGTGGATTCAAACCACCAACCTTTAGGGGCGCAGCCAAAAACCAAACGCTTAACTGTTACCACCACCAGGGCGCCCGTTTTTTACCCCATATGGCCCTAAAATATCCAAGGCTAAACTCATAAACACCATCTGAAGAAAATCTGCAGGCCCTTTTCAGGATGCCCTCCGGCCAGCGTTCCTCTTGCATTTTAACGTGTTCAAACCTGAGAGGGCCCACGTGTTTGCAATTCCAGTCAAAGGAGACAGACATCCAGTGGGCATTACCTCCTTTACCCGGCCCCCACAAGGTCACTACGCAGGGTTTCTTTCTGTTCTTGTCTACATGGGGTCCCTAGGAGAGACATGGAACGGAACAGGGTCACAGAGCTAAATTCCCTAGATATTATATTCCTCAGTGAATACGTGCTCCCTATATAGTCTGTTCATAAGATCTCATTCAGCATCCAAATTGCTGAACAAAGGTTGACGGTTCAGACCCACCTTGCAGCAACCTCAGAAGACAAGCTGCTTGATAATGTTTTTCAACACTCATGGCATTGAAATCTCTACGGAGGGGAGTCAGGGGTGAGGGGCAGTAAGTACGTGACCCCTCAGCAGTTATCAGGCACCACCCTTTGAATTGTGCTGTTGGTGGAGAGCAGTGAATAGACTACAGATCGCCACTAGAACAAACAAATCTGTCTTGAAGGAAGTGAAGCCAGAGTGCTCCGCAGAGGCAAGGATGGTGACATTTTGTCTCAATGGGGGCCGATTTTCAGGAGAAACCAGTTCTTAGATCATGCTGGGAAGGGCAGAGGGTCACCAAAAAAGACAGAGATACCCAACGAGATGGACTGACACATGGCAGTGATGCTGAGGACGGCCCAGGATAGGGCAAGGTTCAGATCTGTTGTTCACAGGATCACTGGTGAGTGGGGGTCGACTTGATGAGCCCCGAACCACCACCCCATTGACGTCAACTTCAGGATTATGAAGGCGGCGAGCGCCAGGCGAGCAACCATCCGTTCCTGTTCTACAAATGGTCACCATGTGTTGGAAGCAACTCGAAAGCAACCATTAATCCCCACTGCTCTAGGAGCCAAGTGCCCAGCCTTCTTGTGGAGCAATGCAGAGCCACGGAAGGGGCTGCCTGGCCAGCGTCCACTCAGCCAGCCAGCTGCAGATGCTTCCTGGGGCACTGGGATGGGGCTTTGTTCACCTGCACCTGGCCCCACCTGGGCAGGAGAGATGCTCACATGGATTCAACCATTTGCCTTGCCTTTGAAGGGGACCCAGGGAAGACGGCTCTGTTCCGTGCTGGGGCTCTCCTTGGTGCATCCCCAAACTGTGCACTTGAAGGAGCACCCAGCAAAGACACAGTCCATCCTTCAGAAACGTGCTGACGGGATTAGGTGATGTGGCTTTCTCCCGGCAGGAGAGGAACAGCATGTGCGCATGCATGAATCATCAGCTTGTGTCCAGGGAACTATAAACACTGTACAGTCGATGAAGGGCAAAGTACAGGGGGAAAGAGAAGAGAGGGGCCCGGAGAGAAGAGATGGAGGGTCAATGGGGGGGCAGCCTCCTCCCTGCAGCAGGAGCCAGGGAAGGGCTTTCAGCAGAAGGGTGCAGGACCAGACCATCTTAGCGGTCACTTCCTGGCTTTCTGGTGGGTGGGTGGGGAGGGCTGGGTGCAGAGGGAGCCCAGGGAAGAGGCCGGCACTACGCAATCGCAGGGATCTGCCAGGACTTATCAACTGGCCGACACCCAAGTTTCCATGTTGGGCAGCTGGACACCATCCACCAGAACCACCACCTGACATGCTCAGACGGGGGGTAAGATGGTTTGGGGTGACAGAGTTCAGAGCAAGGGAGCCATGCCAGACCTCAGGCCACCTCTGCCTGACCCCACAACCACACAGTGACTAAGGTGCACACCCTTTTCTTTGTGTGTGTGGGTGTTTTGTTTTTATTTTGGAGGTCTCTAACACTTTTCCTCAGTCCTCTGTGTACCTGATACACATCAGGGAGGTAATTCCTCAAAAAGACCCTTCACTACTGTGGAGTCAGAACAGAACCATAGCAGACGGACATCCAGCAGGTTTTCAGAGGCTGTAAATCGCACTGGAGATGGACCATCTTTTACCCCATAGAGCTGTTGGTGGATTTGAACCAGCAGAGAGGGACAGCCTTTGGGTTAACAGCACAGCTCCTTACAGACTCTCTTGGGTAATCAAAGAAGTGGCTACAATGTTGCGGGGCTGCAATCTACTAGCGTTTTATGTATATATACACAGAGTTCATGGGCTGGCAGCATGCACCACTCTGACAGTTCCAATGTACCAGATGCTCCGGAAGAGAAAAGGGACAATCTGCTCTCCTATGATTTACAGTGTCTGAAAACCTACTCTCCGTTCATGTGGTTTCGAGTCAGAACCAAATCATAGCTGGCCCTCTGGTGGGTTTTCCGAGCCAGCAAATCACATGGGAGGAGGTCGCCCATCTTTCTTCTGTGGAATAGCTGGTAGATTCGAACCATGTGCACAACTCGTTACCACTAAGCCACCAGCGACATGACATAGAGATACACAGATAGAAACGTAGTCACTGTCGTGTGCCTTTGAGTCATAACCAACCCAGAGCTGACCCTTCAGCCAGTTTTCAGAGGCAGTAAATCACATGGGAAGAGAGTACCCATCTTTCTCTCAAGGGAGAGCTGGTGGATTTGAACCATGTACCTTTGCACTGGAAGGGTAATTCCTTGCCACTAAGTCACCAGAGTTCCCTAGATATAGATGTTGTTGTTGTTGTTGTGTGCCACTGAGTCAGAACCAACTCATATCTGACTTCAAAGGTGGTAAATCACAGAGGAGACTGTTCATCCCTCTCCCATGAGAACCATGTGGATTTGAACCATGTGCATTGGGAATTGCACTGCAGCTTCTAACCACTAGGCCACCAGATCTCCCGGATGTGTGTGTATGTGTGTATGTGTGTGTGTGTTATTGTTGGTGGTGTTGTTATGTGCTGTCGAGTTGCTTGTGACTCATAGTGACCCTGTGTACAACAGCCCTCTACCCTGCTCTATCCTGTGCCAATCTTACTGTCTCTGACACACCTACTCCCATTACCACAGTCACTGAATCAATCCACCTCATAGAGGGTCTTCCTCTCTTGCCCTTTCCCTCCATCCTCCCAAGCATGACGTCCCTCTCCAAGGACTGGTCCCCCCTTGCAATATGCCCAAAGTATGTCAGACAAAGCTTCAGAAACCTTGTCTCCAAGGAGCAGCCTGGTTTCACTCTATCCAGGGCAAACCTGTTTATTCTCCTAGCAGTCCATGGTATATTCAATACTCTTCTCTGGCACCACAGCTCAAAGGTGTCAATTATCCTTCTATCATTCCTACTCATTGTCCAGCTCTCTGCTGCATAGCAAGTAATTACAAAGACTACGGCCTGAATCAGGCATACCTTAGTGTCCAGACTGACATCACAGCTCTTCAGTACAGTACTTTGGAGAGCTCTCTGAGAGCAGACTTTCCCAAGGCAATTTGTCTTTTAATTGTGAAGCCAAGCAAACTGAAGCTGTTAACAATCTCAATCTCTTTATCATCTACCATGATAGTTGTCGTTATTGTTAAGTGCCGTCGAGTCACAGGCGACTCATAGCGACCCTAAGAAGGAGAGTCCTTGACGCTTGGGTGCCTTTCATCCTCTCTCCAGGTTCATAGGATTTCCGAAGGCAAGCTATTACAGAAGTGGATGCCACTCCTCCTTCCAAGCTTGTTTTAATCGGGGAGCTCCACCCCACTCTCTATCCGCATTGGGTAACCAGCCATTAACACATTTGACACACACCAGTGTCACAGTGTTCAGCCTCACAGCAACCACAAGTGACCGCTGTATGGCAACTTGTACACCAAGGCTATATGATCTAGAGGAATGTCTTTGGGTTGGTAGCCACACCCACCATGAGAGAGAGTATAAATACAGAGGTAGAGAGACATAGATATAGGTATATAGGTAGGTAGGTAGACAGACAGACAGAAAAGGGGAAGAGGAAGGGGCTAGGGAGGGGGAGGAGAGAGGGGAGAGGGGGAGAGAGAGAGATGCATATTTATAGTGCTGGAGGTCTCTAAAAAAATCTATTGGAGACGCAGCTATGAGTCAGTTCAAACTTGAGGGCAAATAACAAGGATTATATTATATATTAAAAGAAATACTAATATTACTATATTAATATGTCTATAATACTATAAGTTATATGATTATATTATAACATATACTAATACATAAATACATATTATATATATGAGTGTGTGTAAAATTTCTTTTCATTTTTGTTGTTTTTGATGGTACACACAGCAAAGCACACACCAACTCAACGGATCCCCCACACACAATCCAGTGACGTTGGTGGTGACCTTCTTCGAAATTGTGCAACCACTTCCGCACTCCTCCCAGCTGAATGTAAACTCTGCCCTACCCCCTCAGGTTTCTGGTTCCTTGAGGCTGTAGGTATGCTTTACAAGGTGCCTTTGAGAAATGAATTCCCATAAGGGAACACAACTGACAGGAGGCAGGCATAGCTGCCCTGAGGGGTAAATTCAGAGCCTTCATTTACATTTGTCAATCCAAAGACAAGCACATCAAAGTCAGTGTGTAATGTGATTTTAAAACATTCTCCAAATTATTCACAAAGCGAGTTTTTTTTTAAAAAAAAATTTATTTTCTTATTTTCTGTGTGTACCGTCAAACCGGATGTGACTGGTACAGGAGGAGAGTGCCCCTCCTTCTCCAACAAAGCAGGTTTTTATCATTCTTTTCATGGATTTTAAGTTACATCTCCACTTGGGTTAATTTTATTTCTAGTATTTATCCTCCCTACTCTTTTTTTCCTCTCCCTTGGACAATTAGTCTTCCTTCTAAAACAGCAATGTCTACTCAACTTTTCTGCAGTGGTGGGAAAGTTCCGAGTCTGTGATGTCCTGGTTGGCAGCCATGGGCCACTCATGGCCACTGAGTGCTGGACACCTGGCCAGCGCACCTGTGGGACTGGATTTACATGATGATCACAGCTGGGAGCAGAGTTCAAAAAGATCCAGCTCTTGAACCTGGAGTTCCACTTCCTTCTCCAGCCCATGACTTCCTGCTTGTCTGCTATTATTTCCTTTCCCCAAGTAGGTTCCTTTCACTCTTTTTGTGGGGGTGTTCAGTCTCATGTCTATGACTGCATAATCATTGTGGGTGTTTCCTTTATCCCTGAACACAATCGGTATAACCACAAGTCATTGTCTTTTAAGGAGTCTTTTTCATGAAGTGATTCAGAAGTTGGTTGTTTTGGGTTTCTCATTTTGATCAAACAGCAGGAGTTTTTGGCACATTTGCCCAGTTTCATGGTAGCTGTTAGCTGGCACTGAGGGGTCCCCTGGCTCATGTCAACCCCGTGCAAAATGAGACCAAACCCCACCCAGCCTGCCCCCATCTCCATGACTGGCTTTAATAAATTATGTTCTGTAGGGTCAGGATAGGTGGAAGATCTATCAACAATCTGTGTTGTGCAGATGACACAACCCTGCTTGCTAAAAGTAAGGAGGACCTGAAGCGCTTGCTGCAGAGGGTCAAGGACCACAGCCTTCAATGTGGATTGAGGCTCAATGTCGAGAAGACAAAGATTCTCACCACTGGACTAATTGGCAGCATCAGCATGGATGGTGAAGAGATTGAGATTGTACACAGCTTTAGTTTGCTCGGCTCCACAGTCAACAGTCTTGGCACCAGCAGCCAGGAAATTAAAAGACATTTTGCCATGGGAAAGTCTGCTGTTAGGGACCTCTCCAAAGTACTGAAGAGCAATGGTGTCTCTCTGGAGACTAAGGTGCGTGTGATACAGGCCATGGTCTTTGCAATCATTTGTTATGCATCAGAGACTTGGGCAATGACTAGGGAGGATAGAAGGAGAGTTGATGCCTTTGAGCTGTGGTGCTGGAGAAGAGTATTGAATGTACCATGGACTGCTAAGAAAACAGACAGGTTCATCCTGGAGAGGGTTAAACAGGGCACAGGGTGGCTACTCCTTTGAGACAAGGATTCTGAGGCTTTGTCTGACATATTTTGGACATGTTGTAAGGAGGGGCTGGTCCTTAAAGAGGGACATCATGCTTGGGAGGGTGGAGGGACAGCGCAGGAGAGGAAGGCCCTCTATGAGGTGGATTGATTCAGTGACTGGGGTTATCAGGATGGGTATATCAGAGACAGTGCAATTGGCACAGGACAGAGCAGAGTTTAGGGCTGTTGTATATAGGGTTGCTATGAGTCACAAGTGACTCGACGGCACATAACGACAACAACAACAAAAGGACTTTTTGTTGTTGTTGTTTTGGTGGGTTTTTTTTATGGTGTTCAGAAGTCGAGCACCAGCCCTTTCTTCCTACCCCACCTTAGCCTGGAAGTTCTAGTGAACATGGTCAACATCCTATTGTTGTTGTTATTGTGCACCATCAAGTTGGAACCAATAGCTGTCCCTCCACTGGGATTTTCAGAGGCAGTCAATTGCACTGGAAGAGACCGTCTTTCTCCCACAGAGCAGTTGGTGGATTCGAACCACGTGCCTTCAGGATTGCAATGCAGCTTCTTGCTACTAGGCCACCAGAGCTCCCTGGCAACAATAGGCAAGTCCCACTGAAAAGTCCCAACCAGGACTCAAACCCATGTCATCCTCATGTAAGATAAGAACTCGACCACTGAGCCACCACTGCCTTTTTTTTACGTAATTAACCCAAACCCCGCTGCCTTGAGTCCACTCTAGCTCACAGCAATGATCTGCCAGCTTCCACTTTAAGAGGGGAGACTGCCATCTTTCTCCTGCAGCACAACTGGTGGATTTGAACCACCAACCTTCAGGTTGGCAGCCCCCTACATTACACAGTACACTACCAGGGCTCTTGGCGCGGCGAGGCTCTTGAACAATAACTTCCAGCCTATCCCTTCTTGCAGTTGGAGAGCACAGAGGGTGCACTGGCTGCTTTTTGGAATGCACCAGCACTTGGTTTTGGTTTTTGAAGATTTAACACATGATTAATTTTCCTAAATCTTCCAAGAGCGAAAAGGCATGTTCTGCTTGCGAAGTGCAAAGTTCAGCCCGTATCTGTTGGCACAATCTTATTAACCACGTTACTCATTATTCAAACTCCTTGCTTCCTAATTGAATCTAATCTACATAATCAGGGGTGTGTGTGTGTGTGTGTGTGTGTGTGTGTGTGTGTGTGTGTGTTTCCTTGTGTCTCTAACAATTAACCCGCTACAGTCTGATTCTCAGCTAGCTGACCTGCAGTCAGGATTCTCCCTTCACGCCACACAAAAACTGCCAACCATACCTCTTGCCTGGAATTCCGTGTTTTCCTTGGGTTCATTTTCACCTGTACATTTATATTTTGGGGGAGTCATTTTTGGTAGAGGAAAATCTGAAAGCCAGAGCCTGGGTAAGGCAGAAACCTGCAGAGAAGGAAAATGCAAGTATTTTCCACTAATGAAGAACAAGGTAAAGAGTGAAATCTGCACCCTGTCAAAGGCGGAAAACTTGTGAGAGCCAGAAAGGCACGGGGGTCCCTTGTGAGGCCCACTGCCTTCAGCGTCACGCTCTGTGGATGGGACAGGATGTGAGAACCGCAGCCTCTGAGGAACCAGGGACCTCACCTTCTGACACTTGCCCCTTCAAAGGTTTGGACTGTGACGAGGGTTTCCCTGGGACAAGCAGAGAGAGGTCTGAGGACATGGCCAGTGGCCAATGGCTATTCCTTCACACATAAGAGAAGCCAGTGTCCCAGGAACAAGTGGTCCCCCGAAGGACAAGAACAGAAAGAACCCCCTCATCCCTATGGGGCAGGAGTCGGGGGGGATGCACGGCATTTCGGCAGAAACACCACGAAGGAAGAATCCCAAGTCAAAAGGGTTTTGAACTCAAACTGGCTTTAAGTGATGGCCTTCTCTGGTTTCCTCGACGCTCATTCCCAGCCAGCCTGGAGGCTGCATTTTCCACCCACAAAGTTCAGTGTGTCGTGTCCCCGTGCCAGGAGCTCTGAGGCTTTTCTGGACACACCCCGGGTGTCCACCTCAGACTCAGCCACACAGTTAAAGAAGAATGGCATCTCCCCTAAACTGAAGGCTGCCCCCAAGTCTTCTCTAACCCACATACCCACTCAGTTAGTACAGATGCCCACCTGCATCGCCTGGCATTCCGTGTTCTTTCCAGGAACCACCTTTAAGGGCTCAAAGGGACACAAGCAAGTCGAATGGTTAAGGGTCGGGGTCTTATGTCCACAACGTGAGAGGACAATTTGGATCAAGAGGGTAGGGACAGACACCCATGTCACTGATTGTACAGGCACAAATGAGTGAATGGGGGTGTGTTCTGCGGTGTGCATTTTCAACAACGTAAGAGATTGCAGTCATAAAGAATACAGTGGGATTTGCCAGCATGCGGAAAACCTGTTTCCAAGCATCCCTGTGTCTGGGAACAAGTGGGTGTGTGAGCCCAATGCCAAGGGGTCCTCAGCCCTTAAGATTTGTCACAAACTTGCTGCAGGCCCCTCGTTCCCCAGGAGTCCTGGGTGGCCCTAGCACTGACCGTGCCCCACCTCTGCTTCCAGACCACTGAAACGCACTTCCAAGAACAGTCTGGAGATCTCCCATCTCGAAGTTATTGACCAGTGAGATCCACCAGGACCACAGGGCAGTGTCGCCAGGCCCCCTCGGGGAGATGAGCACCTGGGACCGAAGTCCCTGAACAACCTGGAGGCCGAGATACGGATGTGGACGAGCCGAGGCTGGTGACTGTGGCTGCAGGACGGTAAAGCAGGGGCATGTGAGTCAGAAGAGACTCAACAGGAGTTGACAACGTCATCCCGGTGGTCGGCTCACGGATGCACTGAGTGACACCCTCAACACGACAACTAGCCGCCGGCAGGACCCAAGAAAGGGCCTCGAGGTGTTGTCTCAGACTTCCCAGTAACGACTCAGGAGAACGCACGTATGCAGAGAACAGTCCTGCAGGGTTTTCAGGGCCATGACCTTTCAGGGGCAGCCTGCCAGGCCTTTCTTCTGAGGATCTGTCTGGGGGTGGGTTTGAACCGGCGGCCTCTGAGTTGGCAGCCATACACTTAACTTTCCGGGCGCTGCCCCCTGGGGATGCTGTCACCAGCATCACCAGCAGGTGTTTCCCTGTCTGGCCTCCGATTCTTCCACAACGCAGCAATGGCAAGTGGGGGAGGGGTACCAGTGAGATGATTTTAACTCCTGATGACCCTGAGTGTGCCCTGTGAGCTGCCATCTTTAGGGGGCACAGAGCTCTGACAGGGCAGTACCCAAAGTACTCTGCTAACTAAAAGGTCAGTGGTTCAAACCCAACGTCATGCCGGGGGAAAGCTGTGGCAGTAGGCTTCTGGAAACAAGTGTGGCCTAGTTATCCCAGGGGGCAGTCTGCACTGGCTAAGCAGCGAAGGGTTCTGGGTTGTTCCTTGGTTTTCACGTCTTTCATTTTATGGGAGCAGATAACCAGGTCTTTCATCAGCAGAGCTGGGGGGGCGGGGGGGGAGGACATGAACTGCCAGCCTGTCCATTAACAGCCCAGCACTTAACTACTGCACCACCAAGGCCCCTTGTTGAATGGTTAAATGACCAAATTAAAAATGTCTGCCAACGCAAGAGAGGAATCTGGAAAACCAGGGGCTCATGTAACTGTGAAAAAGCTGTTTGTTGGTGGAATTAAAGAAGACACTGAGGAACATCACCTTAGAGATTATTTTGAAGAATATGGAAAAATTGATACCATTGAAATAATTACTGATAGGCAGTCTGGAAAGAAAAGAGGCTTTGGTTTTGTTACATTTGATGACCATGATCCTGTGGATAAAATTGTATTGCAGAAATACCATACCATCAATGGTCATAATGCAGAAGTAAGAAAGGCTTTGTCTAGACAAGAAATGCAGGAGGTCCAAAGTTCTAGGAGTGGAAGAGGAGGCAACTTCGGTTTTGGGGATTCGCGTGGTGGAGGAGGAAATTTCGGCCCAGGACCAGGAAGTAACTTTAGAGGAGGGTCTGATGGATATGGAAGTGGTTGTGGATTTGGGGATGGCTAAAATGGGTATGGAGGAGGACCTGGAGGTGGCAATTTTGGAGGAAGCCCTGGTTATGGAGGAGGAAGAGGAGGATATGGTGGTGGAGGACCTGGATATGGCAACCAGGGTGGGGGCTACGGAGGTGGTTATGACAACTATGGAGGAGGAAATTATGGAAGTGGAAATTACAATGATTTTGGAAATTATAGCCAGCAACCTTCTAACTATGGGCCAATGAAGAGTGGGAATTTTGGTGGTAGCAGGAACATGGGTGGACCA
>NW_006400188.1:807674-823164 GCF_000299155.1 Elephantulus edwardii | reverse complement strand
GAAATAACAATGTTAAGGAAACTTATCTCAGTCATGCATAAATATGCAGTGATATGGCAGAAGACACCAGAGCAGATGCAGAGAGCCATTTTGTGAATGGATTGGATTATTTAATACATTACCTTACTGTGGAGGAAGGATTGTAAAAAAAAAAAATGCCTTTGAGACAGTTTCTTAGCTTTTTAATTGTTGTTTCTTTCTAGTGGTCTTTGTAAGAGTGTAGAAGCATTCCTTCTTTGATAATGTTAAATTTGTAAGTTTCAGGTGACATGTGAAACCTTTTTTAAGATTTTTCTCAAAGTTTTGAAAAGCTATTAGCCAGGATCATGGTGTAATAAGACATAACGTTTTCCTTAAAAAACTTTAAGTGCGTGTGTAGAGTTAAGAAGCTGTTGTACATTTATGATTTAATAAAATAATTCTAAAGGAAAAAAAAATGTCTGCCAAGAAGCACTTATGAACACCCTATGAAAGTATTTTCGGGAAAGCGTGTCCACCTCCCCTTGTCCCCTTGGTGGGTTACCCCTCAAATCTAGCAGACCCAGCCAGTGGGTGGACACACGGCCTTGCCAGTGACCCCAGTCTGGCAGCAGGCTCCGAGGATCCAGCTTGTCACCGCGGGCCACTCACGTCAGCAAACGCAAACAGGCACCCGTGCCAGGCAGGCCAGGCCGCGTGGGGAGGCAGCCTTGACCTGGCCCTGTCCACCAAGCCAGGCCCTCGGGGTCCCTGCTGGGTCCCCACACCCCCTCCCTGCTCCCATCACCCTCTACTAACCTCTCGCCCCTAAAAGGGAAATGAAACCAAGGTTGCTCCGGAGCCCACCGTGACTCATGGTGACCCCATGTGCTACAGATCAGAGCCGCTCCATAGGGCTTTATTAGCAGACAGACGGTCAGGCCTTTCTTCCTGGTGCTTCTGGGTGTGCTAGAACCTTGAGGTTCTAGTAGAGCACAAACTGTTAGTTTCCTAAACAAGAACCAAGCCCACTGCTGCCCAGTGGATTCCGTCTCAGGGCGAACCCTCTCCCCCTGGTCTGGTTTTGGAGACTGTAGACTTTAATGGGGGCACGCCGCCCCACCCTCCACCCAAAGGTTCACACGGACAATCTCACTGCTGCTGGCACAGAACAGACTCGAGCTGACCCTCCGACAGGTCTCCAGAGGCTGTGAATCGCCAGGGAGGAGTCTACCCATCTTTCTCTCGTGGGGCAGCTGATGGATTTGAACTGCTCGCCTTTGGGCTGGTGACACAACTCTTGACCTGCTAGGCCTCCAGAGCTCCCTGCTCAAAGAATAGCTGGTGAATTAGAACCAGTGACCTTCGGTTATCAGCCCAACACTCAACTCACTGTGCCACCAAGGTCCCACCTCCACCGACCAGGACCTCCTAGCAGGAAAGAACTGGAAAGAGTGGTGCTGGTGGAGGTGAAGTCCTGGGCACGTTCTTTCTAAAGCCCAGCCATTGCATCCTGGCAAAAGAAACCACGCTCGCCACCAAGACCTTCAAGAAACCACCCGGAAGTTTCTAGAAGCATTCCCTCACAGTAGCAGAAAAACTTAAAGGGAAAACACAAAGTGCCCAATTTCCCTCTCAGAAATCCAGATTTAATAGTCCCTTGAAGAAACCATAATTGGAGGGGGGCTGCGTGCAGCCCTCCCCAGGGCTGTGGTTAGGGAATGCAAGGCTGAGGGGAGCGGGCCTGGGTGACTCGGGGCTCAGAGCAGAGCAGGAAGGCCCGGCCAGAAGGATCAGGAGAGGCCATGAGGAAGCTGGAAGGATAAATGAAGCTGTAATGCAAATAAAACACAGTCCACCCGGCTGTGCCTCCCCGCCCTGGGGCGCACCCGGGGAGCACATTGGCAGCCCGGCCTTGGATGTGGGGAGGGATTAACATCGAACAACTATCCCCGCTTCCTGCCCCTGCACCCCCAGATAAACACCCCGTGACTGGCTCGCAGACTCCGCTTCTTGGAACTGGGCCCCAGCACAGACAGCCACCCTTGGAGATGTCACTGAGGTGGCGCCACGCGCTCCAGAGGGCTGCCAGCAGGAGCCATGGGGTAAGCCCAGCCCACACACAGACAGGCTGGAGGCTCGGATCCACACAGCGGCTCAGTGGGAGCAAGACTTGCCCCCTTGCTCCCTCAGAGATTACAAACCAAAGGTGAGGCCCACTGCTGGGAAGCCGATCTCAGTCACAGAGACCTACAGGCCAGGCTGGAACAGTCCCCGAAGGTGTCCGGGGCCCACGGAATGGCTGGTGGGTTTAAACCGCTGATCTCTTGGTCAGCAGTCCACTGCTTAAAACAGGGTGCCACCACAGCCTCGGAAGTCCTAAGGGGCAGTTCTGCTTGGTCATTTGGGGTCACCGTGAGTGGGAATCTATGTAACAGCCCCCAACAACAACTCCAAGGTTACAGACCCACTTCCCTTGCTACTCACTTTGAAATCTGAAGATCAAAGGGGTGTCTTGGCTTCCCAACAAATGCATCCCCCTAGAACTTCCTTCCCTCCTGTTCCTTCATTTCCTTGGCAATCCTCACCCCTGGCTGCCTGGCTCCCAGAGGTCCCAAAGGATGCAAAGATACAATGTAACACGGGTTCCTCAACAAATCCCCTACCCCACAAAAAAGAAACCAAAACAACACAACCACCCTTGCAAAATGAAAGATCAGATGCCCAAATAGAAATTTTGCTTTAGGAAAACAGAGTCTCACATACCCAGACACAAAACAAGAGATGTAACCTTGACCTGCAACACAGAACAAGTCTCACTACAGCTGAAAGATCCCTGGGAACTGGGGTGGGGAGTAGAGCCCTAGGACTCCCCAGAAGCATTGAAGAGGGTTTAACAGGGGCCCCAGGACAGTAGCTTTCCAGACTTTCCAGTGAGAATGGGTAGGCCAGTGAACAGAGCTGGCTCTGACGAGTCTCTGTTCTTAACCTTGCATTTCTTTCCATCCAGGGCCTTTGCACATGCTGCCGGCACTCATTTTGCACATGCACTCATTTTGCCTGGAGGCTCCTGTGGTGTGCCTCCACTCTAGAAGCTGGTTTATCATGTCTTGACAAGGGTCATGTAAGGAAAGTTTTGGTTTGTGTTCTTGGTTTTATTAATTGGTTTGTGCTACTGGTTTTATTAATGTTAGGATGAACATTCTTTAAGTGGTACAGCAATTGTTTGTCTATCTGCTGTACTGAAGTAACTTGGAGTTTCTGTGATGCTGAACACTGTGACACAGTTGTGTCAAATACCATAATAGTTACCCATCACGGACAGTGTTTGGAGGAGCTTCCAAATTGATTCAGGTTTGGGAGCAGGAGTGGCATCCACTTCCTAAACCACATGCCTCTGGAAACTTTATGAACATAGAGAAATGATGTTAATTAACAGAACAGAGTTCAGGTCTTTTGTTCACAGGGTCACTATGAGTTGTATTCGACTTGATGGCACTTAACTACACTGCTAAGTGAGGCTATTGTTATATTTTGGAGGAACATTCTTCTACTTTGTACATCACTCTTTGTCAATTTGCTGTACTGAGGTAATCTGGGTTTGCTGTGATGCTGAACCTTGTGCCACTGGGGTGTCAAATATCAGAATGGTTTCCCAATGTGGACAGTGTATGAGTGGCACTCCCAGTTGTAAAACAGGTTTGAAAGCAGGAGTGGCATCCACTTCCTAAACCACAAGCCTATGGAAACTCTATGAACTTGGAGAAATGACTAATTATGGAAAGGCATTGGGTCTTTTGTTCATAGAGTCACTATGAGTCATGCTCGACTTGATGGCAATCAACAACAACAAAAGCAATTCATTTTTCACACACATGCCGCCATCTGTCCCACAGCAGCAGCGCTGTTTACCACTCCTCTTCCCTCAAACATCAGCCTGTGAGGGGACCCAACAACTGTCCCATTTAAAAGAGCCTCCTGTCCCTCTCACTTCCCTGAACTCACTCGTGCCTATGTGGTGACAATGGTTCACATGCTCAGCTTCTAACCATAAGGACAGAGGTTTGATTCCACCCAGAGGCCCCTCACAAGAAAGGCCTGGCAATCTGCTTCTGAAAACTTAATTCCCAGGAGCACAGCTCTATGCAGATCCATGGGACGGACTCCGTGGCATCAACTGCTGACTGGTCATTTCGCTGCTGAGGACACCCCAAAACCAGCCATAAACTTATAAGCCTCACACAGCCCACGTAAATGAGACAGTCAGTATTTGGGGTCTCAGTTTTCTGAGCTTGGGTTTATGCAAAGGTTGGAATCTACGCTATCAGAGAAAGTGCCTTTTACTCTGTAATGGATCCGTGTGGGTTTGAGGATAAAAATAATGCTTGAATCACTTTACTGAGGAAAACACAGCCGGCTGGTTCTGCACCCGCCTCATCTCCCACCGCGGGTTCAGGCACCCGGCTCTGATTCAGAGAGCGAGGGCTGGGATGTTTTCCGCACGTGGGAACCGGTCCCTCAAAACAAAACCCCTGGCCGCCTCAAACACAGAGACGGCCGCTGCTTTGCCGTTCATAATAACCGAGAGCTGGAAATGACCATAGGCTGCAAGCTGGGTAAATAGGAGCGAATGCAGCCTCAGAACAAGCAGAGGCGCACAAGGACTTCCGAGAAATGATACGGGGGAGGAAAGGCGGAGGCAGAGCAGGGGACGCAGGGCTCGTGCAAACAGGGGCCAAGCAAAGCCCGGGCATCAGTGCCTATGGGCACTGACCTCTTCTCTGGGGCCACACTCTTCCTTGCAAACTTCGTTACAAATTGCTTCCACCAGTGCATGTGTTAAAAGGACAAAAGCAGCTGCCTGTGGAGCGGATTCTGACTTCATTGAACCAGAGTGTCGAAGTGCACAGGGTTTGCAAGGCTGTGACATTTGAGGAGATTACCAACCTTTCTTCCGCAGCACCCAAGTGGGCTCGAATTGCCAACTGTTTGAACTGCCAAGGATTACCTGGTCAGATCACCTAGGGATTCCTATGGTACAGATGTTGTTGTTGTTGTTGTTGTTGTTGTTGCTGCTGTGTGCCATCGACTTGGAACTGACTCACAGCTGCCCCTCCAGTGGGTTTTCAGAGGCTGCAAATTGCATGGGAGGAAAATGTTCAACTTTCTTCCCCTCAGAGCAGCTGATGCATTTGAACTGCATCCCTTTGGGTAGGCAGCACAACTCCTTACCATTAAGCCACCTATACCATCCTTGGGGGGAAGGGGAGTGAAGAGGGGCAGTCGGTGGTTCAGAGGCAGAATTCCCACCTCCCATGTGGAAAACCTGAGTTCGATTCCTGGCCAGTGCCCCGCAGGCTCGGCCACCATCCATATGTCCACAGATGTCTGTGTGTTGATAGTTTGCTACATGGGTTTCAGCAAAGCTTCCAGGCTAAGATCGGGAGGCAAGGTCAGGCAATCTAGTCCCAAGATAATAAGGCAGTGAAAAAAAAAAACAAACCTAACAACAACTCTATGGATCAAAGTGGTCCCATGGAGATGGCCTGGGAATGGGTAGTATTCTGTCCCACTGGGCATAAGGTCACATAAGGTCCCAGTCCAGGACTGGGGGGCAGTCAGCAGCAGTGACAAAGAGAGACACATCAAGGTTGATGGAGCCTGAGAATTCGAGTGATTAAGAGATGACAACAAAGCCCCCAGCCACCCAGTCGATTCTCACTCATAGGAGGCCCCAGGGGGTTTACAGAAGCACATTGCATGTCTTTCTCCCTCAGGGTGGTGAGTGTGTTTGAACCACTGATCTTATGGTTACCAGCAGTGCTCTTTAGCCACTGTGCTATCATGTTTCCACAGGTTCTTAATAATCTATGCTGCTATCAGGGAGCTCAGGTGGCCTACTGGGTTATCGTCCCAAAGACACATGGTTTGAATCCACCAGCTGCTCCGTGGGAGAAGGGTGGGCAATGTCCTCCTGTGCAATTTACTGCCTCTGAAAACTGCCACTGGAGGGTCAGCTATGGGTCGCTTCTGACTCGACGGTACCCAACAACGTGCTGCCATCATTTGTTTCACTGCAAAAGAGAAAAACCGAAAGAACACAGGGTGCCTCCTCTTCAAAACAGCTCAGCCTAAGGAATCCAATCCACCAGAAATGGGCACATCTGGGAGCTGGGCGAAACCAGACAACTCTGACCTGAGTTACTAGACTCTCCCTGAAGGGACCAGGGCAAGCCAGGGGCAGTGTCAGCCTCAGCTGAACTAGCCAATGAGGGCCCACAATACTAAGTCATAGTTGTTGTTGTTGTGGTAGTGGTTGTTATGTGCTATCAAGTCACTTGCGACTCATAGCAACCCTATGTACAACAGCCCTAAACTCTGCTCTGTCCTGTGCCAATTGCACTGTCTCTGATACACCCATCCTGATTACCCCAGTCACTGAATCAATCCACCTCCTAGAGGGTCTTCCCCTCCTGCGCTGTCCCTCCACCCTCCCAAGCATGATGTCCTTCTCCAAGGACCGGTCCCTCCTTACAACATGTCCAAAGTATGTCAGGCGAAGCCTCAGACTCCTTGCCTCCAAGGAGCCACCTGGATTAACCCTCTCCAGGATGAACCTGTTTGTTTTCTTAGCAGTCCATGGTACCCTCAATACTCTTCTCCAGCACCACAGCTCAAAGGCATCAGTTCTCCTTCTATCCTCCCTAGTCATTGTCTAACTCTCTGATGCATGACAGCTGACTGCAAAGGCCTGTATCAGATGCACCTTAGTCTCTAGAGAGATACCATTGCTCTTCAGTACTTTGGAGAGATCTCTAACAGCAGACTTTCCCATCGCAATATGTCTTTTAATTTCCTGGCTGCTATTGCCAAGAGTGTTGACTGTGGAGCCAAGCAAACTGAAGCTGTGAACAATTTCAATCTCTTCACCATCCATCCTGATGCTGCCAATTGGTCCAGTGGTGAGAATCTTTGTCTTCTTGACATTGAGCCTCAATCCATATTGAGTCACAGAGAGAACTAATATTTCCATATGCTATTTTTTAAAAATGAAAAAAAAATATTAATGCCATAAAAGGTCTCTGATAAACAAAACATGCAAATTTAAATAAATGACAAGATCTGGCCAGGCTGGCAGCACGCACCAACGATGCTGTGTGTTGGGTGCCACGGCGACCCTGTGTGACAGCAGGGGTCTCCTTGGCTGTAATGTATATGGAAGCAGATTGCCAGGCCTTTCTTCCACTGACGGCTGATCTTTCAGTTAGCAGTTGTGTGCTTACCCACTGCAGTGCCGGGCTGCCTTAGGGCCAAGACTGTGGCTGTAGTTGTTGTGGGCAGATGCACTGGTACCCTCACATAGCAGATGGAAACCCTGCTCAGCCCTGCTCCATCGTCACCCTCTGCTCAGTACTGTGGTCACCATGGCTGACCAGCTCAGAAACAGACACAGATTCAGCCGATATCTTCCCTGGAATTTTGTTTCTCATGGGCTTCTTTCTCCTGCCCCCTCATTCTGATTTTTTTAAAAACATGGCATGAACACACTATTTGCCTCGATGACTCAGGTTTTGACGGTTTGTTTGTTTATTTTGCCACCTTCCAAATGGTGTGTTCCCAGCAGTGACATGGCCATCTTGGCCAAAGTGCTCTTGATGAAAGTGGAAAAGCCTGCCAGCTCCTGGGGGCCGCTGTGTTACGGAGCAGAGTTCAGAGTTCCTGGGTTTTCTTGTGTGATTGTTCACAGAAGCTGATCACCAGCCCTTTCTGCTATATCACTGCTGGGCAGATTCAAACCATCAGCCTTCCATTTATGTTACAGTGAAGTAGGAGCTGTTTGCACCACCCAGGGCCCCCGCAGGCATTTCTGGAAATGGGGACCCAACTGTTTATTTTGTTAGTTTCGTCCCTTCCGTTTGTTTTCCAGGGGGCCCCCCCGAGCTGAAATTTTTTTCCTCTGCCCTCTGCATTCTTCCAAAGCCAGTCTTTGAAAGGACGGACATTCCATGGCATTTTCTCAATGGCCTGGGGCTTCAGGCCAGGTAAGTTCCGGATATTATTATTGTTAACAAATTAAATTGACTTACAACAAAAAGTGAGCACACAGCCCAGTGACCCTTGAGAACCAAAACATGCGCAAGCACGCTCGCTGGGGAGGCCAGGCAGGCCAGGGAGGCCGGGGAGGCCGGGGAGGCCAGGGAGGCTAGGGAGGCCGGGGAGCCCGGAGAGGCTGAGGAGGCCGGGGAGCCCGGAGAGGCCAGGAAGGTCGAGGAGGCCAGGGAGGCTGGGCAGTCCGGGGAGGCCAGGGAGGCCAGGGAGGCCGGGGAGGCCGGGGAGGCCGGGGAGGCCAGGGAGGCTGGGGAAGCCGGGAAGGCTAAGGAGGCCAGGGAGGCTGGGCAGTCCGGGGAGGCCGGGGAGGCCAGGAAGGCTGGGGAGGGAGGCCGGGGAGGCCTGGCAGGCTGGGGAGGCCAGGGAGGCTGGGAAGTCCGGGGAGGCTGGGGAGGCCTGGAAGGCTGAGGAGGGAGGCCGGGGAGGCCTGGCAGGCTGGGGAGGCCAGGGAGGCTGGGAAGTCCGGGGAGGCTGGGGAGGCCTGGAAGGCTGAGGAGGCCAGGGAGGCTGGGCAGTCCGGGGAGGCCGGGGAGGCCAGGGAGGCTGGGGAGGCTGCTCAGGCAGCACCTTCCAGCCAGCGGTGGTGATGCGGACTCAGGAGCGCCTCCAGCGGTGCAGTCAGGAACAACACACAGGGCTCACAGGGTGGCCGGAGGGGCGAGAGGCCACATGTCCATCCACTGCCAAACCAAGGCGCCCCACAAGGAATTATTAGTGTGTCTGAGGTGGGGGCAGAAGACAGGGCTGGCTCACCCTTGTACCTTCGCCAGTTCTACACCTGTGACTCTGGGGATGCCTTCCCATGTACCTAACTCAGACCAGTTCAGACCTGATGCTGTCATTCGCTGTCATCACATCGACTCCATGAGCAGAAAAAACAAAATACTCCCAGTCCCACACAACCAACTTCAGATTGGATTACTGTGATCTAGACGGTTTCCATGGGCTGATTTTGGGGGATTGATCATCAGGCCTTTCTTTTTTTTTTTTTTTTTTTTAGTTGTATTATTTTACATGTACCATCAAATCAGATCTGAATGGTACAGGAGGAGTCTGCCCCCTCCTTCTCCAGCAGAGCATCTGGTGGATTTGAATCGTGTGCCTCTGGGATTGCAGTGCAGCATCTTGCCACTAGGCTACCAGAGCTCCCTTCAGGCCTTTCTTCTGAGCTTCTCTTAATCTGTAGGCTCTCCTGAAACTCATTATCCACAAGCCACACACACACACCCCCAATACCAGTGTACTCCTGCACTGGGCAGGAATTCCTCATGGAAGGTAGGAGGTATGCCACCTTGCCCATATAGTTCAAAACTCAAACTATTGGCCATCAAGTTGAAAGCAACTCATGGGACCCTCCATTGGGATTCCCTACTGCAGAACCGCTGGTGGATTCGAACCCCCAGAGACGCTTGGCCTTTGGTCCAGCAACACCACTCCTTATGGACTGTGCTACCAGGGCTCTCTCTGCCCGCCGCAGTGTCCACATCCTTATCTTACAAAAAAGGCACCTCAGTAACTCACTCAGGGTCACACCTCAAGGATGTGGCGAGCGGCTGGATAGTGCTGGGGCTGAGCCCACAGCTCACCTCTGGATGGTCCCACTGTGGCCTCTGAACGCGGGCTTCTGAATGCTTATCTCTGCCAACACCTCTGCTTTCCAGTAAGCCCCTCCATTAAGCCAAGTAAACCGAGGTGGGATCTCGGGCTGTGGTCCCTCTGTCCATGACCATAGGGACACACAGAAATGCTGCTGATGGCAGGCCTTCCCTCTCTGGCCACTGCTCTACGGTCAACATCTGGCTCAAAAGACACACAAAGGGCAAGAAGGGTTTCCCAGGCTGGGGTCTATAGGAGCTGTGGTGTCCAGCTGTTTAGAATCAGGTCAGAGTTCAATGCCAGTTCAGTGTCTGATGTCACATCTCAAGTGAAGTCAGGCTGCGACATCCTGGAATCCCCTCTTCTGAATGAGAAATTCCTTTTCCGAAGGATTGGCATGAAGTGGGTCCCTATGAGGCGGAGGTTAAAGATGTCCCAAACATCCACTGTTGCAAACTGCTGGGCAACTCCCTGAGGTCCAACACTAACCATCCCTCCCGCCCATCCTGGGTTCCACATCTGGGGCAGTGTCTCCCAGAACCCATGGCCACACCAAATCCCAAGCCCCAGCACCGCCATCAAGCCGACGCTCCTCAGGTTTCCAAGGCCATGGTGATCTTTTACAGAAGACTGTGTATTATTCTCCCTCACAGCAGTGAGTGGATTCAAACCACCAGCCTTTCAGTTTGCATCCCACACACATTACATTCCAACACATGATGGCACCAGAGCTCCTTACGACCATGGCTCACTCACAGCCTTCATATCTGAACCGACTGTAAATTGCACCGGCCCATCTTTCTCCCAAAAGGACTGGCCCCTTCTGACAACACTTTCCAAGTATGTGAGATGATGTTTCACTATCTCCGCCTTTAAGGAGCACCCTGGTTGCCCTTCCTCCAAAACAGATTTGTCTATTCTCTCCATGGCAGCCCATGGAATATTCAGTAGTCGTCGTCAGCACCACAACCCAAAGGCATGGTCCTTCTGTCATCTTTATTCACCATCCAACTTTCAGACGCACAGCAAGCACCTGAAAATGCCATGGCTTCATTCACACCCAGGTTTATCACGGCTTTGTTCACAAGAGCAAAGAGCTGAAAACAACCCAAGTGCCCACCAACAAACGAATGGACAGAGCAGCTCTGGTATATTCACACAACAGAATACTACACTGCTTTAAAAAACAAGGAACTCATGAAATATTATACAAAATGGGTGACCCTGGAGGACATTATGCTGAGTGAAATATCTCAGTCACAAAAGGACAAATACTGCATAGTGCCACTATTGTAAAATGGGACAGACATCGGTGTTGAGGGAAGACTGAGAAAGATGGGATAAATTATGTATACTGCATTGAAACAGATGAGGGATAGAACTGTTTAAAAGGGATATATGATTAGGTATTATTATGCTGGCCCACTGACTGGAAAAGATCGATATTTGTTCCCATTCCAAAGAAAGGTGACCCAACAGAGTGTGGAAATTATCGAACAATATCATTAATACCACATACAAGCAAGATTCTGCTGGAAATTATCCAAAAACGTTTGGAACAATATGTCAACAGAGAACTGCCAGATGTGCAGGCCGGATTTAGAAGAGGTCATGGTACTAGGGATATTATAGCTAATGTTAGATGGATCTTGGCAGAAAGCAAAGATTACCAGAAGAATGTCTATCTGTGCTTCATTGATTATGCAAAGGCTTTTGACTGTGTGGATCACACGAAGCTATAGCTGACTCTGAGAAGAATGGGAACCACAGAACATTTGATTATGCTAATGCGAAAATTATACTTGGACCAAGAGGCAGTTGTCAGAACAGAGCAAGGAGACACTACATGGTTCAAAATCAAGAAGGGGGTTCCTCAGGGATGTATTCTGTCTCCATACCTTTTCAATCTGTATGCAGAACAGATCATCCGAGACGTTGGGCTATACAAAGAGGAATGTGGCATCAGGATTGGTGGAAGAATCAACAACAACCTGCGTTATGAAGATGACACAACCCTGCTTGCTGAAACTGAAGAGGACCGGAAGCGCTTGCTGCAGAAGATCAAGGACTACAGCCTCCTATTTGGACTGAAGTTAAATGTCAAGAAAACAAAGATTCTCACCACTGGGCCAATTGGCAGCATCAGTATGGATGGTGAAGAGATTGAGATAGTTAACAGTTTTAATTTACTTGGCTCCACAGTCAACACTCTCGGTAACAGCAGCCAGGAAATCAAGAGACGAATTGCATTGAGAAAGTCAGCTGTGAGGGACCTCTCAAGAGTATTGAAGAGCAACGACATCAGACTGGAGACTAAGGTGCACCTGATCCAGGCTATAGCCTTTGCAATTACGTGCTATGCATCGGAGAGTTGGACAGTGAATAGGGTTGATAGAAAGAGAATTGATGCCTTTGAGCTGTGGTGCTGGAGACGAGTGTTGAATATACCATGGACTGCTAGGAGAACATACAGGTTTGTCCTGGAAAGGGTGAAGCTGGAAGACTCTTTGGAGTCAAAGATTCTGAAGCTTCGTCTGACATATTTTGGGCATGTTGCAAGGAGGGACTGGTCCTTGGAGAGGGACATCATGTTAGGCAGAGTAGAGGGGCGGCGAAGGAGAGGAAAACCTTCGATGAGATGGATCGATTCTGTGACTGGAGTGGTGGGAATAAGTGCGTTTGAGATGGCTAGGTTGGCACAGGATAGAAGAGCGTATAGAGCTCTTGTACATAGGGTCGCTATGAGTCGCAAGTGACTCAATGGCAAATAACATTATTATCATGACAGGAGTCCAGAACGAAGGCTGCACAGTGCAGTGAACTAAGGGGGGAGGGATTATAAAACAATGAAATATTTTTCTTTTCTTTTAATTTTCAAAGGGAAGAGCGAACTGGGGTGGGGGGAGGTTGGGCAGGGAGAAAAGTGCAACAATGAATGAATGGAACTCCAAAGTCTCTGTACACTTTCATTAAAATTAATAATAATTTAAAAAATAAATAAAAATGCCATGGCTTCAATCAGGTTCACCTTAGTCTTTAAATTGACCTCCTTTCTCTTCAGCACTCTAAAGAGGTCCTGGACAGCAGATCTCCCTAGTGCAATACAGCTGTTGATGTCTTCACAGCTGCTACCATGGGTGCTGGTGGTGGATGCAGATAAAATGAAATTGTTGACAGTCTCATTCTTTTATCCATTTATCATAACGTTGCCTACTGGCCCAGTGGTAAGGATCTCTGTTTTCTTGATGGTGAGATGTGATCCATGTTGAAGGGTGGCATTTTTCATCTTTTTCTGGCAATGCTACAAATCACAATGGGGGCAGTGGGGGCCCAACTGTAGAACGTCCACCATCCACTCATGAGACTTGGGGTTGGTTCCCGGGCAGTGGCACTCATACCTCGCAGCCATCTGTCAGCAAAAGCTTGAGTGCTGTCTTGCTGAGAAGCTTTGACTGGAGCTTCTAGGCTGACACAGACTAGGAAGAAAGGCCTGGGGTGGGTTTTCAAAATGAGACAGTGAAAACCTTAGGGACTGCAGCGGTCAGCCCCGCAGCTGAGGTGGCATCGGGCTGATAAGCATTCTGTTCAGTTGTGCATGGGACCACCAGGAGCGCAGGCTGGCCTGATGCCAGCTCACGGCAACAGGTCTACAAGGACATATTATTCTAAACAGGAGTGGCATCCACTTCCTAAACAACCTGCTTCTGCAAACTCTATGAACTTTGAGAAATGGCGATAGTTATAGAAAGGCTTCAGGCCTTTTGTCCACAGGGCCGCTATGAGTCGTGCTTGACAACAACAACAGAAGAATCAAGGTCTGATAACTGCCACAACAGGAGTGGACCTTGAAAACATACTGAGCAAAAGAAGCCAGATGCCAAGAGAGCTCTGGTGGCTTAGTGGCAAAGAAGCCGCAACTGTAATCCCAGAGGTGCGTAGTTCAAATCCACCAGATGCTCTGATGGAGAAGGAGGGGCAGTCTCCTCGTGTGCCAGTCAGATCCGATTCAATGGTACACAATAAGAAAAGAAAAATGATGAGAGAGAGAGAGAGATGACAGATAAATAGATGACAGATAGGAGAGAGAGAGAGAGAGAGAAAAGCCAGGTGCCAAAGGCCACACGGCGTCCAGTTCCATTCACATGACAGGTCCAGAACAGCAACTCCACAGACAGACAGCAGAGTGCTGGTTACTAAGGAATGGGGAGGGGAAGCTGGGAACGAGGGTGAACGGGTGTGTTCATCACCCTTTGTGTGATAAACACATCCTAGAAGTACAGACAGAGGGGGAGGTCACACAGCTCACATGTACTAAACACCACTGACTCACACATTGTAAAGTGGGTGGTTTTTATGTGATAGGTATTATGCCTCAGTTTTCAAAGAAAGTCTCTTCACAGTCACAGTTATGTTTGACGAGACAATATTGTTAGGAGATGCGGTCAAGTCCACTACAGGTCATTAATGACCCTATAAACAACGGCAGGAGAAGGATGGGTAATCTCCTCCTGTGTGCCATTTGTTGCCTCTGAAAATCTGCTGAAGGATCAGCTGCGAGTCACTTCCAACTTGACAATGCACAATAACAACTCTGAACAGCAGGTCTGAGCCCTGCCCTCTCCCATGCCGCCCTCATCATCTCGGACACGCTGGAGACCGTTGCTACAGTCACTGAGTCAGGCCATCTCACCAAGGTTCCTCCTCTCTTCCTCTGACCTCTGCCTTTCCCAGCAGGTGCCTTTTTTCCAAAGACTAGCCCCTCCTGACAACATGCCCAAAATACGTGAGATGAAGCTGCCCCATCCTTGTTTAATGAACATGTACAGAGATTTTGGATTACCATTCATTCATTGTTGCATTTTTCTCCCTGCCCCCCACCTCCGCCCCAGTTCGCTCTTCTCTTTAAAAAGAAGAATTCCTTCATTGATATACAATCCCCCCACCCCCACCCCAGCTACACTCCACTATTCAACCTTCATTCTGGACTCTTGTCATAACCATAATACTCAATGATAACATCACTTTTAAACAGTTCTCTCCCTCATCTGTTTCAATGCAGTATACATAATTTATCCAGTTTTTCTCAGTCTCATCCCAACCCTGATGTCAGTCCTGTTCTACAACAGTGGCACTACGCAGTATTTGTCCTTTTGTGACTGAGATATTTCACTCAGCATAATGTCCTCCAGGGTTACCCATTTTGAATAATATTGCAGGAGTTCCTTGTTTTTCAATGCAGCGTAGCCCCATCCTTGTTGATTCTAAGGTGCACCACGGTCACACAGGACACGCGCACAGAGATGGAAGGGAACTTCATCTGCTGTCCCTCCTGTCCTGGAAGGGATGTACAGTCATACTCTGCACGGTGCGAGAAAGATACAAGCGATGGCTTGCAGGAAGCAAGAAAACGTGACGGGGAGGGAGGATGCAGAAGTGCAGGCAGTCAAAGACTGCATTGCTATGAAGTATCCAGAAAAGGCAAGTCTATCACAAGCCCCAATAGGACAATGGTTAAGCGCTTGGTTGTCAACAGGAAGGTCAGTGGTTTGAACCTCCCCAGAGATGTGGAAAGACAGGCCACCTGATCCTGATAAGAGTACAGTCTCAGACACCTCACAGGCCAGTTCCCCTCTGTCACACAGAGTCCCTGGTGGTTGGAATTGGATGCTACAGCAATTAACAGCAGAGACAGGTGTGTATTTGTGGTCACCAGGGACAATGGGGGTGGGGGGCTCCAAGCTGAGGGGACACTGAATTTCCATGAAGGGTGATTAGAAAACGTGTTTGATGTTGACAAGTGAACAACACAATAAACAACCTCGTGAAG
>NW_006400188.1:804038-807512 GCF_000299155.1 Elephantulus edwardii | reverse complement strand
CAGGCTGTTAATCAAAAGGTCAGCAGTTCAAATCTACCGCCCACTCAAGAGAAAAATGGACCATTCTCTCCTGTAAAGATTCATGGCCTTGGACACCTGGACTCCTCAACACATGCAAGATGTTTTGGCACGTATAGATTCAACACAACAGAAATAATAAAAATATTAATAAGGGTTTTTAAGGAACTAAGAGCTAATAAATAAGAGACCGGCACTTGAACTCTGAAAACCCCAGCCCAGTCCAACCCGCCGTGGCCAAGCGCTCTCGGAAGCAGTTCTTTAAAATCACACCTTTTAAGGACAGCAACTTTGCGAAGGTGTTTTCTCCTGCAATTAAGCGGCTTACTCATCTGTAAGGGAAGTTCGTCTTAAGATCACAGGGACAAGCGGAACCGGGTTTCCGGAGGGAGGCAGTGACGTCGCTCAGTCCCCGGGCATCGAACCTGCTTCTTGGAACGCCTTCTTGTTTACCTGCATGCCTGCCAAGGCATCCGGGACGCTGGGGCCCGGGGTGCCCGCCCTCCACCAGCGTTTGCTGAACAAACAAGCCGAAGAGCTGGGCACAACAGAAACCTTAAGACACCTGGAGGGGCCGGCCGACTGGAGGAAACCAGCTGCTGGTGCTCAAGTTAAAAGTTAAAAGGCTTCTCAAGGTCACGGAGCCAGGTCTCGCTACCCTGGCCTTGGGTTCACGTTCCTGTCGGCGGTGTTTACCCGTTCCCGGCCAGCGGCCTGCCGCACATGTGGAGAGATTTCAACACCAAGCTCAAAGGGGTGTGGGACCCATGAGAGCTGGAGCCCTGGGAGGGAGGATGGAGGCCGGCCCCCCGGAGCCAATTCTGCTGAGAATCTGCAGAAAACCGCCTCCTGGGATCAAAACCTCGCGTGCAGGGGTGGGGGCACGATACCTACCCTGATGTGACAGGTGCCACCTTCTGCCTGTGAGCGTATCGTACTGTGGAGGCTGCGATGCTGTCAATGGGAGGGGAGACACTACATCAGGTACCAGCAAGTCTGGACCAAGGGAGAGACTAAGATGAAAGGCCTGGGGATCTGCTCCTCAAAACTGTTGCTGGTGTTACGGTTGTTAAGAGGCGTCAACTCGATTATGACTCATAGTGACCCTATAAACAACAGTTCTGAATCTTGTCCTTCCCTGAGCCATTCTTCTATTTCCTGACATACGTGAGCCCATCACCGCCGTCACTGTGCTAATCCATCTTGTTGAGTCTTCCTCTCCTTTGCCTATTTCCCCCTTTTCCAAATATGACAACACCGTGCTTCAAAGAATAGCCTCTCCCAACAACAGGCCCAAAGTACGTGAGATGAAGCGTTAGCATCTTTGCCTCAAGGGAGTATCCTTAGTGCACTTTCTCTAAGACACATCTGTTTGTTCTTCTGGTGGTCCGTGGGATATGAAGTACTCTATTCCAACTCAAAGACATCAATTCTCCTTCTGTCCTCCTTCATTGCCGAGCTTTCTTACGTATAACACATTCTTGAGAAGACAATGGCCTGAGTCAGGCACCCCTTAGTCCTCAAACTGACATCCTTGCTCCTCAGTTGTTTGGAAAGGTCCCTGACGATACACTTTCCCAGTGCAATGTGCCTCCTGAGGTCCTAACTGCTGGGACCAAGGATGTCGATCGTGGATCCAAGTTAGATGAAATCTTTTCTGGATCGATCACCATGCTGCCTACTGGCCCCGTGGTCAGAATTTTTGATTCCTTGTCGTGTAGATGCAATCCTGATTGAAGGCTGTGCTCTTCGATCTGCAGCAAGTGCATTAAGTCCTCTTCACTGTCAGCAAGCCAGGTTGTATCAACAGGTTGTTTATGGGTCTTCCTCTGATCCGCTCCCCCAAATGAGCCAATGGAAATCCTCTCTGCTAAGCCCTGTCTGATACAATGCTGGAAGTCACTCCTAACACTGTGGCCACAGACTGGAGACCAGTAATGACAGGGAGGGGCTGCGTGACCGGGAGACATGTCACTCCTCTGTGCATGGGACTGTCAGGAGTCAGGGCCCACGTGACAATCACTTGTTAACATCACAGAGAATGCACAGAGAGGGCTTGGTAATTTCCAAGCTACACAGCACAGAAGTGAGAGAGCCGGGATTCGAACCCAGAGTCTCCGTTGTCACTGGGACGTTGGTCAGGCTAGGGCCAGCAGCTCAGAGCCCCCAGCCACAAGCACCCAGGCTGTGGGACAATGGGGTCACAGCTCTTCGTATTTTTCTCCTGTGTCATTTGTCTAAATCTGGAGAGGACAGAATTGCCAAAATGTCACGGTGACCTCCAAGATTCTCAGTCCAGGCAGAGCAGCTGGTCACCCCTCTACGTGCATCTGCTCACACAACGGCCTCCCAGTGACACTTTCTCATTACTCAAAAAATAAGAAAAAAAAAAGACCCAAAGCAGGATGCTTGGCTTGGAGAACCACAGTCTCTGGGAAAACTTCCTACTCTCCTGTTCTGACTCTCAAAGGCCCTGGGCATGCAAGCAGCAACAATGCATGGCTGCTAAGTGAAATGCTGGCACGCTGACCTCCACTTGAAAGTGCCAAGGAAGAAAGGCCTGGCTATCTATTTCTAAACATCCAGAAACCCAGCTACTGGGAACTCTACGGGACACAGTTCTACTTGGACATGCAGGGGGTCGCCATAAGCTACAATCAATTTCACAGCAATCTTCCTTCCAAAAAATAATAAAAGCAGACAAAAAAAATCCCACGAGACAGTGTTTCCATTTACAGGTGGTATTCTGCAACAATCACAGATGGCCAAACACCAAACAGGTGTGTCTTGGAGAAAGCACAGCCAGGACACTCCCCAGAGGCCAGGATGGGGATGCTTCATCTCACATACTTTGGGCATGTTTTGGAGGGGCGGGGACTAGTCCTTAGAAAACAGACTTCATAGGTGGAGGGTCCAGTGAAAAAGAGAAAGACCCCCAACAAGATGGACAGAGCAGTGACTCATTATATCAGAAACGGTGAGGGTGCCCAGGACAGGGCACGGGTCAGTGCCATAGTTCACAGGGTCGCTATGAGTTGTGGTCGACTTAATGGCACCTAACAATGATGACATTTTCCAACACAGTCTTACTCCCTGGGAACAAAGCGATCCCAAGCCTTGGAAGTCATGGATTTCTCTCCCCTGGAATTTTCAGTGACTCTGAGAGGTGGTTTTGTGGGGAGAAAACTCTAAAAGCTGCTTTGCATGGTATCTGGTGACCCACTCTATGCTGTTCATTTTGACTAGCATCCCTCTGCGTTGAAAACGACTAACACACTGTTTACTGGAAGGCTAGGTAAAGATGCGTCAGAAGAAATACCTGGCATTCTGCTTCAGAAAAAAAACTAACTCTGGGTTTAGAAGGGGTCATGGTACTAGGGATATTGCAGCTGATGTTAGATGGATCTTAGCTGAAAGCAGAGAATACCAGAAGAATGTCTATCTGTGTTTCATTGA
>NW_006400188.1:800160-802968 GCF_000299155.1 Elephantulus edwardii | reverse complement strand
CCTGTGATGTTCACTCGGACACATGGAAACCCCCAGGGCAGTTGCCCTCTGTCCTCAGGGTCCTGCAAGTCAGAATCCGCTGGACAGCAGTGGGTTTAGATACACACACACACACACACACACACACACACACACACACACACACACACACCAAGAAAAAGGAGGTTAATGTTAGAAAGCAGCTCAATCTTACATTCAAACACCCCTCACCGCACACAGACTTCCAAGACCCAAAAAGTGGGGTGAAAAGTCCCTATGCTGACATGATGCTCCCGCCCGCATTTCAGCTTCACTTGAGCAATACCTCGCGGCCGCTTGGACCCGGCAGACTGTGCGACTGTGCCAGAGGAGAGTCGTTACGCCAATTTCCTTGAGTAAACAGTTCAGATCTTACCTTGGAAACCAGTGAAACAGAGAGCAGTCCCCATGTCGCGTGCCCTCCCAGCCTCTCGGTGCAGCATCGGCTGTGTGAGCAGCTTTCGCTTCCCCGGTGGTGAATACAGCTGTTTTGTGACTCCCAGGGTCTAATTCCTTTCTGCACTTACTGCCAACAAACAAGGGCGCTAAGGTTTGTGGTTGTTGCTGGTGTTGGCTGTGACTGAGGCATCCCCTGACTCGGCTACTCTGTGCACGGGGCGGGGAGGGAGAGGTACGGACCCAGATCCTCTACGTCCTCAATCACCTCTGGGATGGGACAGCTCTGGTCCACTGAGTTTTCACTGGCTGGTATTCTAGAGCTGATCACCAGGTCTTTCTTCCTACTGTCTGGAAGCTCTGCTGAACCTTATTTGGCATCAAAGTAACCCATGAGTCTCCAATGACAGAGGAGTGGCAGCTTTACATCAGGTGTGCTGCCTGGGGAATCGAACTCGGGTGTCCTGCCTGGAAGGCAAAGCTTCCACCAGACAACCAGAAAAGAAGAAACGGATACAGGAAATGAAGCACGCTGTGATGTGCTGCAGGGCAGTCACTCTAGGGCAGAGAGAGAGCTGTGTGTGTTTAACAACTGCTTAGTCATCCGGTAAACTTCTGAGGTTTTGCCCAAAACGCACGGGTGTTTCCAGAAGCCGGCTGCTACCGGTCCAGCCAGCTCTGAACGCTCCTGACGCAGCCTCCCTTTCCCAGGATGGCCGGCAGCTCGCGCACGGGCTGCACGTTACACAAGAGCAACCCCACCAACAGTCTGGAAACACGGGCACGCCTCTGGAAAAGCACAAAAGCAGCCCAGGTTTCCTGACTGCGCCGGGGAGGCTCCCTGAGGGTCTGACTTTTTGGGAGCAAACTGCCAGGCGGTTTTTTTCTGGGTGCCTCTTGGTGGACTTGAACCCCCAACCTTTTGGTCAGCAGCCGTTTTCCTGTTAACTATTTCCCTGCCCCAGACACTCCCAGTCACGCAACAGGTTGGTCTCTGCTCACACCAGCAAAGAAAAATGTATCCCCTGTGATTGCCAACATAGCTTCAGTTTGCCTAGACCGTATAAAATAATTACATTCATCAACTGTAATTGAAGTTCTAAAACAAAATATCTATGGGTGAGTGAATGAAAATGCCATATGATTGAATGGGTGGGTATTCTTGTCATTACAGAATTCCAGGGTGAAGGCTGCATAGTGGAGCAGACTTGGGGAGGAGGGATTGCATAGCAATGAAAGAGTTTTTTCTTTTTAAGGAGAAGAATGAATTGGGGGTGGGAAGAAGTGGGCAGGGAGAAAAGTGCAACAATGAATGACTGGAAACCCTAAGTCTCTGTAAACTTTCATTGAAAGTAACAAAAAAAAATGAGAAAAAATATTTTAAAAAAAGAAAACGCAATATGATTGTGAACTTTTGCTCCAATTTTTAAAATGGTTAAAGAAAATCCCAATGTATCTTGAGAAGTACTTTTTCTTTTCCAGACCAGTCCAGACTCAAAATGGGTAGTTATGAGAACCTTCATACTAAGGTCATATTATGACACAGAAACTGGGGTGTCATCACCCAGAAAGGCTGTGGCAATCCTAGACGACACTGTCCCAAACCAGGGCCCTCTCTCCGGGTCCAAGAAATAGTCCCAGAGGGTTTTCTCATTCCCTGTCACAAAGGTGGCTCTCCTCTGGTCACACCAGTGCACGCTGTCCTGAGACCTTCCCTGACCCCTAAAAGGACATGAATGCCACAGAATTCCCAAGCCAGGAGCCCACAGAATCCTCCATGGGAGGCAGGAAGGAGAGACCCTGGCCACCGGTATCCCCTGCAGCGTAATTCACAGCCATCAAAAGGTGAGAAGAGCCACCAAGGCCATCAACAAATTATAAGCACAAGGTGGTCCATCCATACTAGGAGTACTATTCAGGTGTAAGGAAAAAGATACAATTAGGGTTTGGTTAGACATTGTAATTAATGACATTTATCTATTTAGTGGCAAGAAGCTGTGCTGCAATCCCGAAGGCATGTGGTTCGAGGCCACCAGGGCTCTGTGGGAGAAGGACGGGTACTCTCCTCCTATGTAATTAACAGCCTCTGAAAACCTGTCAGAGGGTCAGCTATGGGTTGGTTCCAACTCTACAATACATAACAACAACAACATATAAGAAGGTGTCATAGATGATTGAAATAAAACAGTATGATTTGTAAACTTTGATTCAAATAAATTTTTTTAACATGAGACAGAAATGAAGTTCGGATGTATGCCATGCTGCGGACGAATCTCAAAAATCACATGCTTCGTGAAGTTAGTCATGAAAGGACCGTATGATCTCACTTATAAGAAAAAGGCAAATACATAGAAACAAAGATTACAAGTGCAGCCTTCAGGCTCTCTGCTCCTC
>NW_006400188.1:783887-798545 GCF_000299155.1 Elephantulus edwardii | reverse complement strand
ACAGGCCATGGTCTTTGCAATCACTTGTTATGCATCAGAGGTTGGACAATGATGAGGGAGGATAGAAGGAGAGCTGATGGCTTTTAGCTGTGGTGCTGGAGAAGAGTGTTGAGGGTACCATGGACTGCTAGGAAAACAAACAAGTTCATCCTGGAGAGAGTTAAGCAGGGCTGCTCCTTGGAGGCAAGGATTCTGAGGCTTCGTCTGACATACTTTGGACATGTTGCCAGGAGGGACCAGTCCTTAGAGAGGGATGTCATGCTTGGGAGGATGGAGAGACAGTGCAGGAGGGTAAGGCCCTCTATGAGGTGGATTTATTCAATGACTGGGGTAATCAGGGTGAATGTCTCAGACACAGTGAGATTGGCACAGGACAGAGCAGAGTTTAGGCCCATTGTACATAGGGTCGCTATGAGTCACAAGTGACTTGACGGCATATAACAACAACAACATAAGGTGGCACTATATTGGCTGCGCAAAGGCATTTGACTGTGTGGATAACAATAAATTATGGCTGACATTGAGAAGAACAGGAATCCCAGCGTAATTAACTGTGCTTGTGTGACACCTGTACCAGACCAGGAAGCTGTTGTCTAGACAGAAGAGAACCCTGCATGGTTTAAAATCTGAAAAGGTGTGCATCAGGGTTGTATCCTTTCTCCGTACCCATTCAACCTGTCTGTTGAGCAAATAATCTGAGAAACTGGAGTCTATGAGGAAGAATGTGACATCAGGGTTGGAGGAAGACTCACCAGCAACCTGCGTTATGCAAATGACACAACCTTGCTTGCAGAATAACACAACTGAGATAATTGCAGAAGACCATAGTCTTCAATATGGATTACATCTGAGCATTAAGAAAGAAAAGAAAAATCTCACCACTGCCCCTTAAAGTGCTAAGAAGCTAAAGGTATCAGTTTGAAGAAGACTGAAGTGCACCTGATCCAAGCCATGGACTTTTAATTTGCTTCCTATCTATCTCCAAGTTGGACAATGAATAAGAATGACAGGAGCAGAAGTGATGCTTTTGAATTGTGGTTCGGGCAAAGGCTACTGAACATCCCATGGACTGTCAAAAGAACAAACAAATCTATCTTGGAGGAAGAGCCATGAGGACCCTGCTTGAAGGCAGGGAGGGTGAAACTTCATTTCACTTACGTGAGGCAGGGTGTCAGGAGGGGCCGGTCCTGGGATAAGACATCACGGTGGGAAAGGCAGAAGGTCAGCAGGGGAAGTTGTTGTTGGGTGCTGTCAAATCCAACTCACAGCGACCCTATGAAGAACAGCGTGGGTCCCTGTCCTCTCCTCACCACCTTCACCATCTCTGACACCCTTGAGCCCACTGCTGTGGTGAATGTGTCAATCCACCTGGCTGAGGGTCTTATTCTCCTTCTCAGTCCTTGACAAAATTGGATGACACAGTAACTACAGCAATGGGCTTAAGCATGCTGGAGTTCACGAGGAATATGCCAGACAGGACAAGGTTCGGATCTGCTGTTCATGAGTTGCTATCAGAGTTGTAGTCAACTCAACAGCACATAACAATATAAGTTAGTGTAGTTCACAGGGAACTGCACTGCTAACCTGAAGGTCAAGCCTCTCTGTGGGTTTAAATCCACCAGCTCTCTGAAGAAGAACAGCAATCACCTCTCATGCAGCCGAAAGCCATCAAAAACCTACTGGAATGTTTTAGGAATTCATTGTTTTTCAGTGCTGTATAGTACTCCATTGCATGAATATACCATAGGGTTTTTTTATCCCTTCGTTTGCTGATGCGCACTTGGGTTGCTTCCATTGTTTTTCTATTGTAAACAATGCAGCAATAAACATGGGTGTGCATATCTCAGTTTGGATGGTGGTTCAGGACATCATGCCGAGTGAAACAGCTCAGTCACAAAAGGACAAATACTGCATAGCACCACTGTTATAAAGCAGGTCTGACATGGGGGGCTGGGAGAAAAATAGGATTAAGAGTGGATAGATAATGACCATTGCATTGGAACAGATGAAGGAATAAACTGTTCAAATGGAATGCATGGCTAGGACAACAGCCCAGAATAAGAGGTACATGGCAAAGAGGACTAGCGAAGGTGGAAGGGAGGTAACTGTGCAACAATGAATAAATATTTTTTTTTAAAAAATGAACTGGAGGAGGGGAAGAGGAGGGAGGAGATAAAACATGTAACAGTGAATGAATGAAAATCTAACTTCTCTGTAAACGTTCATTAAAACCACAATTAAGATTTAGTAGAAAGAGAGAGAGAAAGAGAAGGAAGGAAGAGAGAGGAGAGGAGAGGAGAGGAGAGGAAAGGAGAGGAGAGAAAACCTACTGGAAGCTCAGCAACGAGTCAGTTCTAACTCAACAGCAATGAGTTTGAGCTTTCCAGCATGCAACAAAGGAGCACTGATAGCACAGTAGTGAGGGCATTCAGCCACTAACCAAAAGCTCAGCAGTTCAAGTCCACAGGAGAAAGATATGGCAGTTAGCTTCCATAAAGAGTTCAGCCTTGCAAACCCTGTGGGGCAGCTGTCCTCTGTTCTCTAGGGTCAGAACTGAGTTGCAGGCAATGAAGGTGTTTTAATGGCCAAGGGTCAAGGGTGGGAGGAGGGGCAGAAGAAGGATTTTCCTCAGGTGGTGTTTGTGGGGGGCACTGACTTTATGTTAACAGTGGGAGACTATTTTACAAAAGGCTATGGGAAAGTCTGCAGTTAGGGACCTCTCTAAAGTACTCAAGAGCAACGGTGTCTCTCTGGAGACTAAGGTGCAGCTTATACAGGCCATGGTTTTTGCAATCACTTGTTATGCATCAGAGAGTTGGACAATGACTAGGAAGGATAGAAGGAGAATTGATGGCTTTTAGCTGTGGTGCTGGAGAAGAGTATTGAATGTACCATGGACTGCCAGGAAAACAGATTCATCCTAGAGAGGGTTAAACCAGGCTGCTCCTTGGAGGCCAGGATTCTGGGGCTTCGTCTGACATACTTTGGACATGTTGCAAGGAGAGACAGGTCTTTGGAGAGGGACATCATGCTGGGTAGAGTAGAGGGACAGCACAGGAGGGGAAGACCCTCTATGAGGTGGACTGATTCAGTGACTGGGGTAATCGGGATGGGTGTGTCAGAGGCAATGAGATTGGCACGGGATAGAGCACGGTTTAGGGCTGTTGTACATAGGGTCACTATGAGTCGCAAACGACTCGACGGCACATAACAACAACAACAACAACAACATTGAGAAAGGTTCAAAAACACACGAACCATAATTAAAGCCACTAACTTTTAAATGTGGAAGTCGTGTGTGTTCCCGCCACAATGAAAAGTTTGTTATTGTCGTTGTTGTGTGCCAACAACTTGGAAGTAACTCACAGCTGCCCCTCCAGCACGTTTTCAGAGGTTGTAAATCACCTGGGAGGAAAATGACCATCTTTCTGCCGTGGCGTAGCTGTTGGATTCAAACCAGCAGCCTTTGGGCGGGACGTGCAGCCCCTTACCCTCTAGGCCACCAGAGCTCCGGATAAAGAAGAAGACGCACACATGTTTAAAAGATGCCCTCGTGGAAAGTTGCCACTGAGTGAGTATTCCCACTGACAGGTGATGTCACCAACACGGCATTCAGCTTGAAAACTGGGGCGGGGAGGGGAGCGCTGACTTTTGCTGCCCTTATAAATAGACAAACACCATTTGGATCTTTTGGATAAATCGGGTAGTCGGGAGTTCATGACCACATCCCATCTACAAAGTGTGGCTGCCGACAGGCAGGCCAGGAGCCTTAACAATCACCTAATGAGCCTGTTGAGTGAAACAATTGAAGCCCACGCTCCACTCAGATCGAAGCGAGGCTGGCTGACCACGCTGGACCTGCCATTTAACTGGCCCACAAGTTCCTGCGATAACAAGGTTAACAGCACGAAGTGCCACAATTATTGAAGGGCAGTGAATCGTGCCTTCCCGCGGCTGCTATTATTAAAGCTGGAAAAATCGAGAGGCAACGGGCTTTTAGGATGGGTATTTACTAAGCAGAGAAAACACAATTTTTATCTCATATCCTGGAAAATAGCCACTTTTAATAGTTTCTTTTTAAAAAACATCTCTTACAATGGGGTGGCTGGCTGGCTGGCTGGCTGGCTGGCTGGCTGGCTCGCTGGCTGGCTGGATGGATGGATGGATGGGTGGATGGATGGTGGACAGAAGGATGGATAGGAGTGAAGAGATGGGTGGGTGGGTGGATGAGTAGAAGAACGGGTGGAAATGGAAGGGAGTGGCAAAGGAAGGAGGGAAGGAAGATGAACAGACAAAGGAGATGAGCTGATAGAATGATTCATGGATTCATAAAAAATGGGACAGCATTATGGATGGTGAATAGATGGACAAGAGCAGACTAGGTGTGCAGGTGAGTGCAATGGATGGGTGTGTGAGGGTAAAGGAATGTATGGGTTGGTAGGTGAGTAGACGAATAGAAGAGAAGATGGTGGATGGACAGATGGACTAAAGGAGCATGGGGTGAATGAAAGGGACAGAGGAAGGGAGGAAGCAGGGAGGTTAAGGAAGATCTCTAAGAGGACAGGTGGATGGAGCAGGTGAGCAGGGTCTGACAGTTGTGAATGTATAGAAAAAGGGATGCGTTCAGCAGAAGGGGGGAGAGGGAGAGAGAGACCCAGAAGGAGAAGGAGAGAGGGAGAAAGAAGAGAGAAAATATGAGAATATATGACCAGATGGAGAGAGAGCGAGAGGGACAAGCTAGTCAGTGAAGCCAGTAGCAGCCATCACAAAAATTACACAGATTCTGCCTCAAGGGGGAAGGGAAAAAAATCATAAAACATTTCTAAAAAGAGGAAAGACACCTCGCGACAATGGAGAGAAAATCTATGACGTAGGAGAGTCCAAGTGAATATTGTCAAGACGTCACTCCTTCCGAGTCAATTTATGGGCTTGACATTCTGCAACTCAACCACAAAGGGCCTTTAGATCTGTTTTTCTTTTTCCTTTTTCCTTTTTTTTTTTTTAAGTTTGGTTACGTAGTCTAAATTTTTTAAAGAATAAACAAAGCTAGAGTGCTTTGGGGGGGAAATGGGAAGAATTATTCTGCAAGATATTTTGATGGCCATTTAAATGATGATTTGGATGCACAAAGAAATGCAGAGGGTGATGAGTTAGAGAAAGTGGCTAAAAAAAAGCAGAGGCTGATAGATACAAGCAGCCAAGTACAAAAGTAGCAAAGAGGTATCATGATGTTGTTGCTGTTGTCAGGAAGGGCCAGTCCCTGGAAATGGACATCATGCTGGGAATGGAGGTGCATCTGAGGAGGGACACTCCCCACAAGGTGGACTGACACAGTGTCTGTCACACTGGGCTCAAACACATCAGAGAGTTGGGGAAGGGGAAGGATAGGAGAAGGTTCAGATCTGTTGCCATAAGTCGTAGTAGAATCGATGGCACCCAACAACAACAATACTAATTGTAGTACTGGAAGGCAAGTTCCCTGGGTTGAAAGATACTCAAAATACACCATCGTCACAACAGGTGATGCAAGCAGATCAACAACACTCATGAAGATGACACAGGCCCGGCAACATTCTGCTGCATTAACGCACAATGTCCCCAACAATCGGAGTCAAGTTGATAGCAACTAACAACGAATTTCAGCAATGGCAGTGCTACAGACGTGAACCACGCAGAATTCTCACCACACAGAACAGGTGCCCTGAAGCCCAGAGAGGTGGGGAAAAGAGAACTGT
The DNA here is from genome assembly GCF_000299155.1 of Elephantulus edwardii. NCBI lineage: Eukaryota > Metazoa > Chordata > Mammalia > Macroscelidea > Macroscelididae > Elephantulus > Elephantulus edwardii. The sequence goes on along the minus strand of NW_006400188.1, from coordinate 792,810 downwards.
AAACCATAATGAAGACTCGCTCCCAAGCGCGGATTGAGAAAGAACATCCCAGGCCAAGATTTGAACACCAATGTTTATGTTGTTGTTGTTAGGAGTCATCAAGTCACCTGTGACTCATAGCGACCTTATGTACAACAGCTCTGAACTCTATCCTGAGCCAATCTCACTGTCTCTGACACACCTACCCCCATTTCCCCAGTCACTGAATCAATCCATCTCATCTCCTCTCTTGCGCTGTCCCTCCACCCTCCCAAGCATGATGTCCCTCTCCAAAGAATGGTCACTCCTTGCAACATGCCCAAAGTATCTCTGACAGAGCTTCAGAATCCTTGCCTCCAAGGAGCACTCTGGTTTCACCCTCTCCAGGCTGAACCTGTTTGTTCTCCTAACAGCCCATGGTATATTAGCAGCATTATTCACCATCGCCAAGAACATGGAAAGAGCCGAAATAACCAACTACAACTGAATGGATTGAGAAACTGTGGTACATTCATACAATGGAATACTATAGAGCATTCAGGAGCATCAGAGACCTGAAAAGGCAGGGTAATGATGGGCAAGGTCCAATGGTTATTGATTTTATAAAACCTAATACATGGGAATGAGTGTATGAAACACAATATGAAGATAGTGTGAAACACATGTATATGAACTTGGTCAGCAAATCAATATGAAATAAAACTAAAAAAGTAACCACTCGGGAAGGCAGTTTGGCACTTCCTCAGAAAGCTGAACAACAAAATTCCGTATGACCTAGCTATTGCACTGCATGGAATATAACCGGAAAAAAAAAGAGAACTGGGGCACAAATGGAGACTTATACACCAATGTTCATAGCAGCGTTTTTCATCATTGTAAGAACATGGAAACAACCCAAATGTCCAACCACAACTGAATGGACTGAGAAATTACGGTACATTCACATGGTGGAATATTATGCAGACGCTGGAGCAATGATTTTGTAAATTACTAACTAACTTGGGAGGGACTGGAGAGCACTATGCTAAGTGAACTAGCTCAGTCCCATAAGGACAAATACTGTATGAGACCATTATTGTAGAAAATGTATAAGGATCCAAGGGGGGGAAGGGAGGAGCAGAGGGGTGAGGATGGGTGGGGGAGAGGGTTAATCACAGAATCGCTCAATTTGATGGGTGGAGGGAGGGATGGGTAAAGGAAATGGGAAAGATCTGGTATGAAAAACAATGTTTACGAACTTTGTAAATAAATCAATATAATTTTTTTTTTAAAAAAGGCAATGGTGAAATCACAAACTCAATGGTTATTAAAAGTCAATGTTCAACTTTAGGAGATTTAGGAGTTGTGATTGTGAACTCCACAGGCAACCTTCTGCACCTCAATCATGTGAACCCTAATTTTAAATCTATTTCATTTAAAATCTACCTACTTTTCCATTTTTCATCTACATATCATTTATCTCTTCATCCACCCATCTAGTCTCCCACTCCCATTCACTCATCCATCCCTCAATCCATCTATCCAGTCATCCACAAATACATTGTTGTTGTTGTTGTTATGTGCCGTCGAGTCACTTGCGACACATAGCGACCCTATGTATAGCAGCCCTAAACTCTGCTCTGTCCTGTGCCAATCTCACTGTCTCTGACACTCCCATCCCGATTACCCCAGTCACTGAATCAATCCACCTCATAAAGGGCTTTCCCCTCCTGCGCTGTCCCTCCACCCTCCCAAGCATGATGTCCTCTCCAAGGACCGGTCTCTCCTCACAACATGTCCAAAGTATATTAGATGGAGCCTCAGAATCCTTGCCTCCAAGGAGCCACCCGGTTTAACCCTTTCCAGGATGAATCTGCTTGTTTTCCTAACAGTCCATGGTATTCTCAATACTCTTCTCCAGCACCACAGCTCAAAGGCATCAATTCTCCTTCTATCCTCCTTGGTCACTGTCCAACTCTCTGATGCATAACAAGTGATTGTGAAGACCATGGCCTGTATCAGACGCACCTTAGTCTCCAGAGAGACACCATTGCTCTTCAGTACTTTGGAGAGGTCCCTAACAGCAGACTTTCCCATGGCAATGCGCCTTTTAATTTCCTGGCTACTGGTGCCAAGAGTGTTGACTGTGGAGCCAAGCAAACTAAAGCTGTGAACAATCTCAATCTCTTCACCATCCATCCTGATGCTACCAATTGGTCCAGTGGTGAGAATCTTTGTCTTCTTGACATTGAGCCTCAAATTCATCCATTATCTACCCATCTAACTTCCCACGATTCATACACTCATCCATCCAGTCACACATCCACCCATACAGTCTTCTATCCATTCACCTACTCATCTTATGCATCTATCCATCCGCTCACCAACCCATTCAGTTATCCACTCACCCACCCTCTCAGTCATCCATCTACCCATCCACCTATCCATCCATCCATCCATCCATCCATCCATCCATCCATCCATCCACCTATCCATCCATCCATCCATCCACCCACTCACTCATCTATTTGCTAACTCAACCATCCACTCATTCATCCATCCAATCCTACCCATCTATTCATCTATCCACCCATCCATGCATTCCTCTATGGTTGGAGTCCACACATCAGGGGCTCTTTGGAGAGGCCCTGGCATCTGGAAGACATCACTGCTCAACCAACCATAAGCCAGTTATGAGCCCAGGCAGCCCCTGAATGGACACAAGAAGCCACCTCTCTTCTTCACTTTCTTCTCTTGACGGTCAATCCCTTGCCCTGAGCAGACTTCACTTCACTCACTTCTTCCCAGAAACACCCAAATGGCGCACCGTATTGACCACTGAATGTTACTGCTATCTGCCATGCTGTAGTCACCAAAAAGATATCAGAGGTGAAAAAGCCACCCGGCCCTCTAAATGGGAGAAGATGTTCCCAAGCTATAAACCCTCCCCAGCTGGCAACAGACAGCAATCAGATCCAGCTGATGCCCACTCTGCCATGTTCTTCTCCTCTGTGAAAGCAGGAGCACAGGGGCTCTAGCAGGCTCTGTTCACTGACTTGCCCCCAGTGGCCACAATAATACCTGGCACATTGGAGGTGGGCTGAATGCACCAGGTGATGAACAAGCAGCTTGGGAAGAGGCAAGGAACTTGAAGGCCATTTAAGGGATTAAAGAGACGGGCCTCCCTTGGCTCCAGAAGCACTGAAAGCAGGGACACAAGTACCTGTCGACAGGTGTTCACAGCAACACTGCTCACAATCGATGAAATCAGCCTGAACCTCCATTCACAGAAGAACAGACACACGACGCGTGATCTCTCACAGGCAGTGGAACTCAGCCCCAGAGAGGAATGAAGTCCTTGAACGTGCAACCACGGGGGTGAGCCTTGAAAGCATAGTGTGGAGACGAAAGAGTGAACCCATGGGACATCTCACAGACCAACACCTTCTAATGAGGACTGGGGGCAGGGGAGAGAGGAAGGGGATGAGTGGGGAGGAGTTAAAGCACCCAGCTGCTAACAAAGGTCAGAGGGTCGAACCCACCATCTGCTCTGTGGGGGAAAGGCATGGCATTCTGCTTCTAGAAAGCTACGAGGTAGTGTCGTCCCGCCCTGTGGGTCACCATGAGTCGGAACCAACTCCAAGGTGGTGAGTTTTTGTTTTGCACATCGTAGTAGACACACAACAAACATAACAAACTGTGGCTGACTCTGAGAAAAATGGGAATCCCAGAACATTTAATCGTGCTAATGCGAAACCTATACTTGGACCAAGAGGCAGACGTCAGAACAGAGCAGGGCAACACGGAATGGTTCAAAATTGGGAAGGGTGTACGCCAGGGATGTGTCCTGTCTCCTTACCTTTTCAACCTGTATGCAGAACAGATTATCCGAGAAGCTGGCCTCTATGAGGAGATGCGTGGCGTTAGGATTGGTGGAAGATCTATCAACAATCTGCGTTATGCAGATGATACAACCTTGCTCGCTGAAACTAAGGAAGACCTCATGCACTTACTGCAGAGGGTCAAGGACTGCAGCCTTCAGTATGGACTGAGGCTCAATGTCAAGAAGACAAAGATTCTCACCACTGGACCAACTGGTAGCATCAGGATGGATGGCGAAGAGATTGAGATTGTTCACAGCTTCAGTTTGCTTGACTCCACAGTCAACACTCTTGGCACCAGCAGCCATGAAATCAAAAAACGTATTGCAATGGGAAAGTCTGCGGTTAGGGACCTCTCTAAAGGACTCAAGAGCAACGGTGTCTCTTTGGAGACTAAGGTGTGTTTGATACAGGCCATGGTCTTTACAATCACTTGTTATGCATAAGAGAGCTGGACAATGACTAGGGAGGACAGAAGGAGAATTGATGCCTTTGAGCTGTGGTGCTGGAGAAGAGTATTGAATGTACCATGGACTGCCAAGAAAACAAACAGATTCATCCTAGAGAGGGTCAAACAAGGCTACTCCTTGGAGGCAAGGATTCTGGGGCTTCGTCTGATATACTTTGGACATGTTGCAAGGAGAGACAGGTCCTTGGAGAGGGACATCATGCTGGGTAGAGTAGAGGGACAGCACAGGAGGGGAAGACCCTCTATGAGGTGGATTGATTCAGTGACTGGGGTAATCGGGATGGGTGTGTCAGAGGCAGTGTGATTGGCACAGGATAGAGCAGGGTTTAGGGCTGTTTTACATAGGGTCACCATGAGTCGCAAACGACTCGAGAGCACATAACAACAAACAACAGTACACACAACTAATGCCACTGAATTACACATGAGAAAATGTTAAGATGGGAGGCGTTTGGTTCCTCACACACATTTCTCTCTTCCTCCTGATACACTGTGGAGTGAGAACTGACTGTAGATTGTCAGAGGCTGTAAAGTGCATGGAGGAGACTGCCCCATTTTCTCCCTCAAGCACTTGGTAGACTGAACCGCCCACCTTTGGGTTGGCAACACAACTATTTGCCCTCTAAGCCACCAGAGCTCCCTTTATATGCTCCAAAGGTACACAGTTCGAATCCACCAGCTGCCCTGTAAGAGAAAGATGGACCCTCTCCTCCAATGCCATCTTCCGCCTCTGAAAACCTGCTGCAGGGTCAGCTATGAGCCAGTTCTGACTCAATGTTACAATAACAGCATATATATGAGCGTGTGTGTTTATATGTGTGTGGGGGGGTGGCTGTGTGTTTACACTTATATTTGAGAGAAAGGGCCATTTTGGCGGCTGACAGAGAAGGGGAAGTGAGAGGGAGAAGTCAGCCACTCCAGGCACCGGTCAGCCTGTGGGCCCTCAGGTAGCACGCTGCTGACTTGTCTCTCAGCCTCAGTGTGTTCATCCACAAAATGGGAATCACCCTGGTGCCCACCACTGCAGAGCCTCTGAGGTGATCCGTGCCTCCCGGTCTGCACGGTAGGCCCCTTCCCCACAAAACGTCAGCTCACAGGCCCTCCCTCTGTGAAATCTTTAGTCAAGTCAGACCCGGCTCCCAGAGGCCCCCTGCACAGCAGAACCCAGTGCCGCCCGGTCCTGCACCACGCATGTAACCAGCGGCTGATCAGACCCCTGGGAAGCACGGGCATCTTTTAGATGTCAATCACCAGCCCTTTCTTCATCACTGCCTTCATCTGGATACTAATCCTGCCCTGTATCCTAATAACACTTTAGCCTCCACTGACAGTCTGTGCGTGAAGTGCACAGGCCGGGAACCGAACCCGAGTCTCCCACATGGAAGGTGAGCATTTTCCCACTGAGCTACCGCAGCCCCACACAGCCTCTCCTGTGGGAAATGGCTCCCCACGCAGCCAGGCCCTCGGCCCTCCGGGACCTGCAGAGGTGTGTGCAGGAGATTAGCTCTCTAGGCAATGTGCATTGAACAAAGAGGACGCCAAGGGAACCCGTGTCTGCAGCCCGAGCTGTGGCCTCTCAATGCTGTGGCCTCCCCGCCTGGCCTGGGCACTGGGGTCTCACTCCCTTGGCTCAGCCCGAGGCTCTGGGCAGCCTCCGGATTGAGAGCCAGGGGCCCCGAGCCACTGGATTCCAGAAACGCAGGACTGCCCGCTTGCCTGGGATGGGAGGGTAAGGGAAAGCAGGGAATCTCCATGGAACATTCTGGAAAGTTAGTCAAAGGGGAGGAGGAAGGGAGTTCCTGATCTTGGTTGCTTCTCTGTGAGCGCTGTTTTTATTCCGGCACTTTGTACTGCTGAGATTGGGGGTGTATATTCCACCCCCGGCAATCTGCCACAGCCTTCCCTCGATCCAAATTCTTGGCCCTTGAATCCTAACCGTTCATGATTCTCACCCTTAAAATCCTAAAACCGAACAGTCAGTTCTGACCTCTAACAGTCCTGTAGACAGAGCAGACTGGAAGTGTTAACAGTCCACGCTGTCACTCCTCCCTGGGCGCAGCCTGTGGGTTCCAAATACTGACCTTCAGAGAGCAGCTGAACGCCTTAACCACAGCGCCACCGGTGTGCTTCACGCACCCCTACTGCCCAGACAAAATCTTGTTTTGTTTTGGTTTTTTAAATTTTTTTCTTTATTATTATTATTATTATTATTAGTGTACCATTAAATTAGATTTTACTGTTACTGGAGGAGATTGCCCCTTCTTCTCCAGCAGAGCATCTGGTAGATTTAAAATCTTGTTTTGTCTCCAGTTTTAATGTCTCTTTAATTTCAAAGTATCTGGGACAGATTCCTCACATGTTCTTTAAAAATACTGTGTTCTTGAGAACTGAGACATTAACTGAGATTTGTACACCAATGCTCATAGCAGCATTATTCACCATTGCAAGAACAAAGAAACAGTCCCAATGTCCAACCTCAAACGAATGGATTGAGACACTATGGTACATTCACACAATGGAATACTATGCAGCACGCAGGAGCAATAACTTTGTAAATTATTACCTAACTTGGGAGGGACTGGAGAGAATTACGCTGAGTGAACTCAGTCCCACAAGGATAAATATTGTATAAGACCATTATTGTAGGAATATAAGGATCCAGGAGGGATGGGAAAGGGTGGAAGCAGAGGGACGTGGATGTACAGGGGGAAAAGGGGATTAATCATTGGGTTGTACAAATTGATGGGTGAGGAAAATTGAAAGAATTTGTATTAGAATTTTGTAAATAAACCAGGGACAAAAAAAGTCAGCTTGGGGAGGGGGAAGGGTGGGAGAAGGGGATAAAATGTGCAGCAATGAATGAATGAAAATCTAACTTTTCTGTCAACTTTTGTTATAATGACAATTAAACTAAAAAAATTTATGTTAAAAAATGTTGTATTCTGGAGAAAGTTTACACAGAAAATTAGTTTTCCATTTAATAATTTCTATGCATATTTATTATTTTTTAAATTTTTATTCATTGTTGCACTATTTCTTCCCCCTCTGCTCCCCGCCCTCCCCCCAGCCCACACCACCACGCGCCCCTTGGTCCAGATTGCTGTCATGCATATAATGTCTAATTGTATCTTTTTTTACAGACAGTTCTTCCCCTCGTCTGTTCTACGGCAGTGTTCATTATCTAATAAAACCTTTCTTAAACAGTGTCTTAGGAGCTCCTGGGTGGCACAAAAAGCTCAGTGCTCAATTACCAGCCGAAGTTTGATGGTTCAAACCTATCCAGAGTTAAATGTGTCTCGGAAGAAAGGCCTGGTGATGTGCTTTCAAAATATCACAGCCCGGAAAACCCACGTGCTCTACTCCACACAGGTGTCACCATGCGTCAGAAGGGCCTCCATGGGAAGCCATGGCTGAGACCTTTTTGCATGACCGATACAACTTCTGAGAAGGTCAAGGATCCCTAAATAAATCATTACCACCCTCTTCCCAGCTCCTTCCCAGCTTTGGTAATTTCTTTTACTGTTCCTGTCTTCTTCAAGCAAATAATCTGAACAATCATAATCTATAACGAGATGAACCTGATGTCAGCGAGTCAAGTCTGACTCGTAACAATCTCATGTTTCAGAATGTACTCGCATCACATCCACAGGGGCTCAATGGCTGACTTAGTTTTTAAAAGATCACCAGGCTTTTCTTCTGCAACGCTCAGGGGCCAAATGACATCAGCTATCATGCCCATAATGCACATGACTTGAGGGAAAGGGAATGAATTGGAAATAGGGTAAAACAGAAACTCTGTCTCATATACTTTGGGCATGTTGCCAGGAGGGACCAGTTCTTGGAGAAGGACGTCATGCTTGGAAGGGTGGAGGGACAGTGCAGGAGAGGAAGACCCCAGATGAGATGGATTGACTCAGTGACTGGGGTAACGGGGCAGGTGTGTCAGAGACAGTGGGATTGGCTCAGGACAGGGCAAGGTTCAGAGCTACTGTTCACAGGGTCACTATGAATTGTAGTCAACTCAACAGCACAGGACAACATTTGTTTCAGATCTGTTGGTCATAGGGTCACTATGCATTGAAGTTGACTTAACTGTGCCTAACCACAAAACACTGATGCTGGCCTTCCCTCCAAATCTCCTTTCAGGGCTGTCCCTTTGGGTATGTAACTTTGTAATGAATCTCTCATTACTATTTACTATTTAAAAAAAAAACCAACCCACATTGATTTTTTTGTGATGTTGATGTTATCTGATGGTGGTTACGTGGTAGAGAGGTATCATGGCGCATTAAGTTAAGCATCTAAGCTTTTTATTGCATGGTAAACATCTCAATTAAAAGTAAATTACAAATAATAGAGAGCTCTGGTGGCCTAGTGACAAGAAGCTGTGCTGCAATCCTGAAGGTGCGCAGTTTGAATCCACCAGATGCTCCACTGCAGTAGGAGGGGCAATCTCCTCCTGTTCCAGTTGGATCACACAACAAAGAAGAAAAAATAAAAACTCCCTCATTGGTACACAATTGGGGATTGTGTACCAATGAGGGAGTTTTTCTTTTGCTTTTCAAGGAGAGGAGCAAATGGGGGGCTAGGGGGTGGGGTTTGGGGAGGTGCGGAG